>NC_057950.1:3446214-3623714 GCF_018555375.3 Anguilla rostrata | reverse complement strand
CACCTACAGGTGCACTGACAGACCTCCTCCCATCTACAGGTACACTGACAGACCTCCTCCCACCTACAGGTGCACTGACAGACCTCCTCTCACCTACAGGTGCACTGACAGACCTCCTCTCACCTACAGGTGCACTGACAGACCTCCTCTCACCTACAGGTGCACTGACAGACCTCCTCCCACCTACAGGTGCACTGACAGACCTCCTCTCACCTACAGGTGCACTGACAGACCTCCTCCCACCTACAGGTGCACTGACAGACCTCCTCTCACCTACAGGTGCACTGACAGACCTCCTCTCACCTACAGGTGCACTGACAGACCTCCTCTCACCTACAGGTGCACTGACAGACCTCCTCCCACCTACAGGTGCACTGACAGACCTCCTCCCACCTACAGGTGCACTGACAGACCTCCTCCCACCTACAGGTGCACTGACAGACCTCCTCTCACCTACAGGTGCACTGACAGACCTCCTCTCACCTACAGGTGCACTGACAGACCTCCTCTCACCTACAGGTGCACTGACAGACCTCCTCTCACCTACAGGTGCACTGACAGACCTCCTCCCACCTACAGGTGCACTGACAGACCTCCTCTCACCTACAGGTGCACTGACTGGCCTCCTCTCACCTACAGGTGCACTGACAGACCTCCTCTCACCTACAGGTGCACTGACAGACCTCCTCTCACCTACAGGTGCACTGACTGGTCTCCATAGCCACTGTCCTTCCTGCTTCCCAGTCACAGACCATATGTGATTAGAACCAGTCAAAGTAAGAAAAGGCTTGTAGAAATAAACTTTCATGATGTATTCTGACTAATGGAGATGATAATTTTCCCAGAATTCTGCAGGGACTTCTGGCCTGCCTGCAACTTCCGGCCCATTCCTGAGGGGGGCGCCACTGCTCAGCTTGCTGTTTGGTGTTGTTTGCTTCCTGTTTTATTGCTGGTTTGAAGGACGGCCCTAGTGACCCTGTGCTGAGATGAGATTTAGATTAGATAAGGCATAAAATTAGATTAGATTAGATAAAATAAGATTAGATAAGAAAAGGAATTTAGGTTGGAAATACCTTTTGTGTTGAGTCAGAGTAAAAAATAATGTTAATAAAAAAACGTGCGAAGCCCAAACTGCAACATGATTTAATATAATAAAATGGGAGAAAAAAAGTCTAAATATAATCAGTGAAAACTGAATATTATGAGTAATTCTGCTGATGCCTCCAAACAATTTTCTGTGTGGACTTGTGTACAGATACTCTGTCTCTCTCTCTTAGTGTTGCCCCAGAATCAATCCAATTCAATTCAGTTTAATTCAGTTCAGTTCAATATAATTTAATACAATTCAACAGGGACACTGACACAAATATTTACTGTGGAAATGCAAAAGAAAATTGGGAAAAAGAAAATTGATACCCACATCCCTGTGTTTTTCAGTGTGCTACGTTGCCATGCCAATATGCCTGTGTTGGTCTGTGACGGTGTGGTAATCGCCATGCCAACGCCCGTGTGTTGGTCTGTGACGGTTTGGTAATCGCCATGCCAACGCCCGTGTGTTGGTCTGTGACGGTGTGGTAATCGCCATGCCAACGCCCGTGTGTTGGTCTGTGACGGTGTGGTAATCGCCATGCCAATGCCCGTGTGTTGGTCTGTGACGGTGTGGTAATCGCCATGCCAACGCCCGTGTGTTGGTCTGTGACAGTGTGGTAATCGCCATGCCAACGCCCGTGTGTTGGTCTGTGATGGTGTGGTAATCGCCATGCCAACGCCCGTGTGTTGGTCTGTGTCGCAGGACATCAGCACGCAGAAGTTCTCCATGCCCTCCCCCGTGCGCACCGTCATCGCTGCTGACTTTGACAACGACAACGAGCTGGAGGTGTTCTTCAACAACATCGCTTACCGTGGAGCGTCGGCCAATCGGCTGTTCAGGTGAGAAAGAGGGGGTGGGGCCTTGAGCTGGGCGGAAGAAGTTGACTCCTCACTCCAAGGTATCACTAATACTAATCCAGGAGTTTTCTATCCAGTCCTGGAGGGCCACAGTGTCTGCGGGTTTAACTCCAGTCCTGGAGGGCCACAGTGTCTGCAGGTTTAACTCCAGTCCTGGAGGGCCACAGTGTCTGCAGGTTTAACTCCAGTCCTGGAGGGCCGCAGTGTCTGCAGGTTTAACTCCAGTCCTGGAGGGCCACAGTGTCTGCAGGTTTAACTCCTCTCCTGGAGGGCCACAGTGCCTGCAGGTTTAACTCCAGTCCTGGAGGGCCACAGTGTCTGTAGGTTTATAACTCCAGTCCTGGAGGGCCACAGTGTCTGGAGGTTTATAACTCCAGTCCTGGAGGGCCAAAGTGTCTGGAGGTTTATAACTCCAGTCCTGGAGGGCCACAGTGTCTGCAGGTTTAACTCCAGTCCTGGAGGGCCAAAGTGTCTGGAGGTTTATAACTCCAGTCCTGGAGGGCCACAGTGTCTGCAGGTTTAACTCCAGTCCTGGAGGGCCGCAGTATCTGCAGGTTTGTAACTCCAGTCCTGGAGGGCCACAGTGTCTGTAGGTTTGTAACTCCAGTCTGGATGTTCAGTTGCCAGTAGCCATAATGATATGATATTTGAAGGAATTGCAGAGTCTGCTTTAACTGAATTACATGTGAAAAATGAAGCAGGCTTCTTACATCACTGCCTGTCACGGAGCTCAAAGAGCCTTTTAACCAATGAGATTTGGCGGTGGCAGGGTGGCGCGGCGGGACCACGCGGACCCTCTGATTGAGGAGCTGAACGTCGGGGAGGCAGCTGAGCCGGACGGCCGCGGGACAGGTATGCGTGTTTGACCCGAGCACTCCAACAGGGCCATTAACACCGAGCAAACCAAACACACAGAGAGTAATCGCGAGTTCACGTTTTAATGGCCGTGTTGTGAAGGTGAACTCTGGATTGGGGTCTGTAAAGTGTTTAAACAAAACAATTAGCCAGCATATTCCGATAAGGAGGCAGATATGGCCCAGTTATTAAAATTTGTGTCAAGGGTAAATTGGGGTCAGTGTGGGTCAATGTTCCCGATGCACCCTGAAAATTAATTTACGTGCCATTCCTATTTCTGCCCCTGGGGGGCAGCAAAATTCCACAATTGTCTGTATTCTGTTGGACTGTCTGTGAGTGTTTCTCCTTGTGATAAACTAATTGGGTGAGTCCAGTTGAACTCTCCAGTCACACGGAAGCTGTATTTCCCATATGCTTGGGTGTCAGGCACATATGGCCCTGTTCTGCACCAATCACGGATTCACGCTGTGCCTGAAATTCACTGTGATCACCGATAACAACAAACACTGTTAGCTTAGCGCATTTCCTTAGCATTAGCACCCAAAGCCAGAGACACTCAGCATATGGCGGCGCCATGGCGAGCTAACTGTGTGTGATCGGACCCCTCTCCTTTCTGTTCGGTTGTCAGGGGCGACCGTGACGGACTTTGACGGAGACGGACAGCTGGATTTACTGGTGTCCCATGGAGAGAGCGCCGCCCAGCCCATCTCAGTGTACAGAGTCAGCCAGGTGAGCCCCGCCCACCTCAGCCAGGTGAGCCCCGCCCATCTCAGTGTACAGAGTCAGCCAGGTGAGCCCCGCCCATCTCAGTGTACAGAGTCAGCCAGGTAAGCCCCGCCCACCTCAGTGTACAGAGTCAGCCAGGTAAGCCCCGCCCACCTCAGTGTACAGAGTCAGCCAGGTGAGAGCAGGGTGGCGTGGGACTGCACCAAATCTGGAGGAGCCTCCTCTGTGTGGGGGTGAGCGGGTGAGCAGGTGATTGGGTGAGTGCGTGTATGCCTGTGCGTGCCTGTGTGTGTGTACGTGTGACCATGTGTGTGTGGCTGACCATAAGTTCCCTGAATCTATTGGAACATTCCTGCAGCTTTCACACTGTTCAGGAACATCTTCCATTGTTGCCATGGTAACTCTCTCTCTCTCTCTCTCTCTCTCCCTGTAGGGCTCGTCCAATCGGTGGCTGCGTGTGATCCCCCGCACGCAGTTTGGCGCCTTCGCCCGCGGGGCCAAGGTCGTGACCTACACCAAAAGGAGCGGCTCACACACACGCATCATCGACGGGGGCTCAGGGTACCTGTGCCAGATGGAGCCTGTCGCCCACTTCGGACTGGGTAAAGCCCCCCAAGTCCACCCCTGTCCCGTCTCCACCCCCGCCTCCTCCCCGCTGCCCCTTCCAAGCTCTGGGCTTCTCACCCTCCCCCAGAATCCATGCAAAGTCCTCACATTTTGATAACTAGCATTCAAAGACTTGGAAGTCCTTGAAAAGCGCACAAGTACTGGCAAAGTTTTTTTCAAGTATAAAGTTAAAATATAAAGTGCAAGTTAAAGCTTAGCCAATGCTTAGCATTTGGCCCGTACATGTGTGTACATGTATACACAGATACATTTGGAGACAGAAACAATTTTTTAACACTTCTACGGCATCTTGACAAGTTTTTGACCATGGGCTACAGGAAAAGTCTTGGGTTCAGTACGAGCAGGAGGAGATGGTTCCTCTCTCTGGTTCCCAGAAATTCAGCGGTCCTGCTCATGCTGGTTTTTGGGGGGACAGGTGACGCTGAGGTGTCCCCTCGCACAGCGTGCTGGAGGAGCGGGCTCGGCTCACACAGAAACCATGTGCAGGTCTGCTTACTGTTAAACCTCCGCTTCAATTAAGAGCCCAGGAGGTCATCTGTCATTGGGTCCCACCCCAGAACTTCTCCCCCCCCCCCTCCCTTTGGGTTGAGTGCTGCTGGCTGTTTTTCATGCACTCACAGGAGTTACTGATTTTCAAACCCTAAATGACTGGGAGGTCAATGCTATCTGGCATTATGCTGGAAATTCTCTCCTGTTGTGGGTCTGCAATATCTCTCTCTCTCCCCCTCTCGTTCTCACGCACTCTCTTGCTCGCTCACCTGTTCCACCATCTCCTTCTGACAGAAGCCCCTACCTTTATTCACATGGTCATGTGTAGAGAGGACCATACTATGTCATCAGCCTAGGAGAGGGATAACAAACGGCTACTGTTATACACAGTGTGCAGCCGCGTGTCTGATCCCTAACAAGCTTACTGTGTACACTGCACTGCTTCACTGCAATCTGCCACTGTACTGACTCACTGCTACTGCTTCACTGCAATCATGACACTGTACTGACTCAACATGAGGCTTCACTGCAATCTGCCACTGTACTGACTCACTGAGGGCTTCCCTGTAATCTAGCTCTGTACTGACTCTGTGAGGCTTTACTGCAATCTGCCACTGTACTGACTCAATGTGAGACTTCACTGCAATCTGCCACTGTACTGACTCACTGCACTGCTTCACTGCAATCTGGCACTGTACTGACTCACTGTACCCTGTCACTGCACGCTGTGACTGCACTCCATCACTGAGCTGCTTCACTGCAATCTCTCACTGCACTCTCCTCCACAGGGAAGGACGTGGCCACCAGTGTGGAGGTGTTTTGGCCTGATGGCCGCTCTGTGGCGCGGCCCCTCGAACCCTCTGACATGAACTCCGTTCTGGAGATCCCCTACCCCGTGGAGGAGGACGAGGGAACCCCCGCCACGGAGATTGAGGTAGGGACTCGGGAGTGCTGGGAGCACTGTCCCGAATGTAGCATTAACAGCACTCACTCTGGATCTGTTGTAGCATAACATAGCATGACATAGCATGACATAGCATAGCGTAGCATAACATAGCATGACGTAGCATAGCATGACATATAACATTACGTAGCCTAGCATAACGTAGTGTAGCGTAGTGTAGCATAGTATAACGTAACGTAACATAAATGACGCAACAACGCTCGCCATTTTCCTGACTAAATTGTACCTAGCGCTTTGATTACCTACAGACTAGATAGTATCTAACACCGTATGAAGCCTGTTCCTGAAAATCCCCAGAGTTCCTGCCTCTCAGCAGTAGGGTGTTAGAAATCTCTTTTAAAGTCACTATTCTGACATGTCTGCCTAAGCCCTAATATATTAATTATATTTTGAATAGTAATCCAAAAATTACTGGAGACAACTGTCTGAATGTTACACACAGAGGAAAGGACCGTTTTGGCAAAGTGCCCTGCGCCAGGATGTTTTGCGGAAGGGCACAGGAACAAAAACAGAGGAATTGTGAAACCCCCAAAATAACCTGCAGGATTTGAAGCCCCCACTTTAAGCGCTCCAAATGGTGAAACCCAAATTTTAAACTCAGAACTCATTTATCATCTACTATAGCCGGGGCGACATAGCTCAGGAGGTAAGACCGATTGTCTGGCAGTGAGGGTGTGGTCAACCGCTGGCATGTCGAGTGTCCTGACAGAACTAACTACCCTAGTCTGGCAGAAGGTCAATTGTAGGCTATATAAATGCAGTCCATTACCATTACTGACTTCTACCATTTTCGTTGGAATGTTCGTTCAGAAATGTCAGCTGCAAGTAGTAACACCCTCCCCCCCCTCACCCCCCTTCGAAAGCAAAGGGCACGAATACAGAAACGTGATTGGCTGATTCCTGTCAGTGCTTTGAAAGGGGCACGGATGCACGGAGGGAGATGAAAACTGGAGGGGATGGAAAAGGTGTGAGTGACAGGCTCTTTGAAGTGCATCTGTTCCTCGTTCCCTGCCTGCATGCCACCTGCCCATCCTGCTGTTTCTGTGTCTGTTTCTGGAGGACTCACGGTAAAAAGCAGCATCCCATGATGCAGCTGTACGGCCTCTGTCACTGTGTGCCCTGTCTGTGCATCTCAATGTGCCCCTGAACGTGGAAATGCGTCCGCACACAGAAGGATAAAATGGGAAATGTGGTATGTGTTTTGATAATGGATGGATGGATAGTTAGATAATGGAGGGATGGATAGTTTGATGATGGATGGATTGATAGTTTGATAATGGATGGATGGATAGTTAGATAATGGAGGGATGGATAGTTAGATAATGGATGGATGGATAGTTTGATAATGGATGGATGGATAGTTTGATAATGGATGGATGGATAGTTTGATACTGGATGGATGGATAGTTAGATAATGGATGGATGGATAGTTTAATAATGGATCGTTGGATAGTTTGATAATGGATGGATGGATAGTACTCATCATCAGTGCTTACGGCTGCACCCTTCAGCATGTGAGAGCTCAGACACGTGTGTGCTCTCCTGTGAAGCGTGTGATGTCAGCGGCTGCTTCTGCATTATTATTTATCAGGAAAAATCTAGAAACATCTCTGCAATGCTGTGACTGTGCCCCCCCTCCTGGTCCTGTGTTGAGTGCACTGCTGTCTCTCTCTGTCTTCATGTGACCCTCGAACCCGCGCTCCCTGTGTGCTGTGTCTCCGTGGGAACCCCAAACCCGCGCTCCCTGTGTGTGCCAGACCAAGACGAGTGCACCGAGTTCCCCTCTGTGTGTCCGCGAGACCGCCCGCTTTGCATCAACACCTACGGTGGCTTCAAGTGCCGCGCCACCAAGCGCTGTGGCCAGGGGTTCGAGCCCAACGATGAGGGGACGGCATGCGTCGGTGAGTGAGGGGGGCGGAGCTTATAGATTGTCCTGAGCTGTGCAGGGAGAGCCTCATCCAACTCCAACTCCAACCCAGCCCAGCTCAGCTCAGCCCAGCCCAATTCAGCTCAGCCTAGCTCAGCCTAGCCCAGCTCAGCTCAGCTCAGCTCAACCCAGCCTAGTTTAGCTCAACCCAGCTCTGTCCAGCTTAGCGCAATCTAGCTCAGTCCAGCTCAGCCCAGCAAAGCTCAGCTCAGCCCAGCCCAGTCCAGCCCAGCTCAGTCCAGCTTACGCTCTCTGACTTCGTCACGGTGCATTCTGATCGACGACAGGCTCCAATGAACCTCCATTCATCAGCCATCTCCTACTGCCTGTATTCTCCATCCACGTCACCTCCACCTGTCTCACTGAGGGGACTTCTCCACCCCCTGGAATCTCAACATGTTCCATAGAGTATCTTTCTCAAAATTCCAGCA
This sequence comes from Anguilla rostrata, assembly GCF_018555375.3. Classification (NCBI taxonomy): domain Eukaryota; kingdom Metazoa; phylum Chordata; class Actinopteri; order Anguilliformes; family Anguillidae; genus Anguilla; species Anguilla rostrata. The sequence goes on along the minus strand of NC_057950.1, from coordinate 3,615,748 downwards.
CCTCCACCCATCCCACAGAGGGTCTTTCCTCACCCTCGGCACCTCCACCCATCCCACAGAGGGTGTGTGTGCCGTGAGTAAGACCTCTGTCTCTTTGTTCTGTGTGCTTTCTCTCCTGCAGCTCAGGTGGCCTACTTTGAGGGAAACCGCTCCTCTGCCGGTGGGATTCGGGCTCTCCTCTCGCACTTCTCCTTGACCCTGCTGGCCTTCTTCACTCTGACCCTGCTGGCCTGACTGGCCTAGCGCTCCCTCCTAAATATTCCCCCCCGCCACGACCCCCCCTTTCTGCTTGGCTGTTTGGGATGCTAAGAGAAAGGGCTAGGAGGGAGAAGCTCAGACCTCAAACACCCCTCCCCATCCCCCCCCAACTCCTTCTTGCTGTGTCATCTGCCTGGCTCCTCCCCCCTCTTGGCTCTAGCCCCTCCCAGAACTGAAGAACACACACCGAGCATGCTCACTGGGAGCTAAGAGGGGATTTTCTGGGCTAACTGGAGGGAAAAAAAAAAAAAAAAAGTGTGCTCACACTCTGGTCTGGACCAATGACACACTAACCTCACTGGGATGACGACTACAACAGCAACACCCGGATCCACCTCTCAGTCGATGACCATTACTACAGAGGCTCGTAACCTTGAGTGGAAGGTTCCGGAAGAATCTCGATCATTTTCATTTACGTACTGATTTATATACAAATGAAACAGTGCTTAAAATGGACAAAAACCTGGGCCCAAACCAGACAAATATGATCTGTTTTAGGTTTCTGTCCTGCAGAGTGAAGATAGAGGAAATGTGAATTGCAACGACGAGAAAAAGTGGAAAGAAGTAGAAAGATGTTAAGAAATCCTACGACCAGAAAAAATAAAGGAAAGGGTGGAGTTAAGTTAAGGAAAAGAAAAGCTGGCTAAAAAGTAGGGAAAAATACATGCATCCTCGAGGAAATGTCTTGATTGGTTGGGGAAATAGATGAATAGCTCGGGCCGATGTTTTTGGTGGCAACGGATGGCGAGCTCATCAGGAATGATGGGATGGAATTCCAGGCAGGGGTGTCCTGATTTTAAAAAAACGATTTCCTTCCCCGAGTTGTTCTTAAGGCTTGGAACATGGCTGTTCCGATGGGCTATGGATCTGATGAGTCACCGCCGTCTCTCTGAGGAGTCTGTCGGTAATAGATCGCAGATTATTTTTTTGGGGAGAAGAACGTGTTCTGAACGTGATCATATAATTTCATGGCCAGGCAAGGTACAATAATTTACTAAATTGAGCGCATTATAGTCGTACAGTGCTGTACGAGGTTGTATCTAAAATGATGAAAAAATGGACGAACGTGGCGCCATAGCGACAGCAAGTGTATCCTGTTTTATCTCAAGGGATCATGGGAAATGTCTCAGTTTCCCATGAACACCTGCCTGCCTGCGTGAAGTATTCCCTCTTCGTTTTTCCACCACCCAAGGCCCACACAGTGCCAGCTTCTCAGCCATGAGGAGGAGAGGGTACAGCAGCTCTGGGAGAGATGGGAACATATGCCTCGCCATCTGGCACACGCGGGGTTGCAGTATGTTGACACCCAGTCATGTTTGCCCACACATTTAAATTAATATTTTCACATTTCTGGGCTGTTCTCAGAAATGTCTGTTTTGAACTTTAACTTGATGAAAAAAAAAAATATATATATGATTCCCTTGCAGCATTATAAAGTGTGGGGTCCAGACCCCCCCTCCCTGCAAGGTGCTATTCCACCACAATTCCCGTCAACCGTTTCCCCGTCTTTAAGAATTTCCGGGCCCAACCTTCCCACAGTTCCGAATTTGCCTCCAAGCTTAAGGCCAGCAGTCCCTTGGCCATTTCCCAATGCAGCAGGCAGTAGTCGTGAGAAGAAGAATTGGAACGTTCTTGCCTAAACTGCTACTCCAGCTCAGCAAGTGAAGCAGCCATTGGCTGCGCTCAAAATTCAAAGAACCAAAGTTCCCTTTATTCCCCTCCCCCGCCAACTCTGCTCAGTGCTGAATTTTTCTCTCTCTCTCTCATTCCTCAGTTGATCTGTCTTTCATAAATCACTTTTTTCTTTTAGAAGTTGGCCTAAATCTTATTGCCAGGGAGTTTCCTGTGTAGGTGTAGCTGTGGTTGATTTTTGAAAGAAATTCTGACATTTACCCACTATGCATCCAAAGTCAGCGATGTGCATCTCCACAAAAGCATTGATGTGCTTCCTGAAAGCCTGAGATACTGTGTTATACAGTATCCCACACTCGGCTCTAATCTCATACACAACTTTCTTTCATTTAGCTTCAAATGAAAAAATGGCACCAAGCCCCAGAATCGAGATAAGCCAGCCTATGAATTAATTTGAAAGCAGAGATCATGATATTTAAGACAGTAAAGTAAAGGCTTGTAGGATCAAGAACAAGAACAAGAACACCAAGTTTTGCAGTGGCTAGGACACTTTCTGTCTGTGCTTTTTAAAATGAGAAAACTATTACAGGATAAATGTTGGCTCTTGCTAGGCCACTGTTTTACCTAGGCAACCACAGTGAACACACCAAAAAATAATTCAAGGATCAAGGGCAGTTTTTAAAAATAATCTAAATGGGTCAGTTGTGTGCTTAACTGGAATTTAAACCTCAGGTTTAAACTTATAGATACGCATTTCTGACAAGGTGCACAGAGCTTTACACAGTATAAGTGTTTGGATTGGACTTCTCATTCATACACAGCGAGCTGAGATCCTTCTGGACTGTCTGACCAAGGAAACCGCTGTTCCTGTCCTACTCCTCATAACAAACACAATCAAATTCGCCACTGTTCCTGATCCTGCTCCTCATAACAAACATAATTAATTAGCCACTGTTCCTGTCCTACTCCTCATACTTAACAGAATCAAGGGATACTGCTGTTCCTGTCCTACTCCTCTTAACAAACCTAATCAAGGATACCTCTGACCAGCGCAGCTGCAGAACTGTCAGGTGTCAGGAGCTCTAGTGAGATTTGATCCACACAGCCTGTAAATCCCCCAAAAAAATAGCCTGACAGAAAACTACCATTAACTGAGATGTATCACACTGTTCTGCTACTGGTACTATATGCCACATGTATGGAATCTAACAGGCAAGAGAAGAGAGAATTTTGATGAATAGATGACCGGGGAATTAGAAGGGAAGACCTGCCGTCGGCAAGTCCGGTGTAAACGCACAGAATGCGCTCCTATGACTGGTCTTTGCTGAGCCTGACACTGTGCTGGTCATTTTTTTTAGACATGCCGCGCACTTCGGTCAATTCTTTGTCTCTGGCTTTTTGAAGTGTTCCACTGTGATGGGGTGAGCAAGCAGACTGTCTCCCCCCAGAGAAGATGCAAAATGATTCCCTGTAAATAGTGTTGTCTGCATAATTATGATTATGATTGTGTTACTTTTCTTCTTCTTTTTTTTTTTGTTTTAGGTGAATGAACTTCTGTGTTTCTTCTGCAGAATGAACTGTGAATTTGAGGTATCCCTGTGTAAAAATAAAATGTGGAATCTCTAATCTGGCTCGTTGCTTGAATTGCGGTCCAAAGGGGAGAGTGGAATCTGCACCTGCTCTTGGTTTCCACACACCTGGTCACCTTTCACCTCTACAGATCCAAAAAGAATGCAAGCACGCAGTACACATTACAAAACCCACTGCCATCTTTGGCTGACCTTTTCTCATTGTAATGCATGCAGGATCTTTGGTTTCATATTTGCTTTTGAAAATTTTGCAAACTCTTAAGCTGATATTGTGAAATCTACAAATTGAGATATTTGTTCTTAGTACTCAAATTTTGGCATGAAGTACCTCTTGGGCCCTCTGGTTTTCAGAACACAGACAGTGTTGAGATTGCTTCTGGCCTGTGGGCCAGTGTTTATTTCCTAATGTTTATGTAAGTATGCATCTAAAAATAGGTTTCTTGCTCCTGGCATCCTCACGGTTTCCAGAACCTCTAACTCTTTCTGTGACACTAACAAAACCGTAAGTCTGCCTCCTGTCTGGTTACACGTCCAGTCATACACTAAAAAAATCTCCAGTGTCCCACATGACTCTACCTCTACGATTAGCACTGCATTTAGTTGAGGCCTTCAGGTTACTGTTGTCAAACTCAATTTGTTTCTGAAATTAGCATTTAAGGGCCAAAGGACTCCTCGAAAGGGGGGGGGGGGGGGGGGTAAAAATGTACCTCCGACAAGGACGTTTGTTTAAAATAATGGTAATATACACTCCTTAGGACTGCCCCTCCCCTTTCATATTTGACATACCTTACCTGTTAGCACCCTGAGCAGCTTACAGAGGGCCGCATGGTTATAAGAAGCTGGAGCACCAGACGTAGGTCTGTATTCCCCCACACAGTCCCCGGGTACAGCGGCGATGTCCATAAGGTGTGTGCATGTGCATCCGCGATTACCCAGTGGTGCCAGGGGAAATTCGACATGGGGGAAAATGAATAGAGCAGTGGTAGTAAGGGCCGATCTGTTTCAACAAGCTCGACATAGCGACATAGCTCAGGAGGTAAGACCGATTGTCTGGCAGTCGGAGGGTTGCCGGTTCAAACCGGCCGGTTCAAGTGTCCTTGAGCAAGACACCTAACCCCTAACTGCTCTGGCGAATGAGAGGCATCAATTGTAAAGCGCTTTGGATAAAAGCGCTATATAAATGCAGTCCATTTACCATTACCATTTACCAACAATTTTGCATCATCTTCTGCTCTTATTTAATTAGCTCAATCGTACCTTGATCTGACATTGGTGTAAGCACCACCTACAGCCACAGACTGCAAATGTGTCCATGTTGCTGTGCTGAAGTACAGGAGAGAACCAGTGTAGTTTATTGAGCTGTTAGAAAACTAAGGTGATTGGTTGGAACAAAAACCAGCCCTCCAGGACCAGAGTGCACTTCTGTCGGTGAGTGAAGGCTGTGGTTATCCCCCAACTGTCACACCCCCTCTTACCTCCTATTCGGCAGATTTTCCTCTTGTAGTGATGTAACTCTGGAACAGGGCCATGTGTCATTGGCATGGTCATTTCAAACGGAAAATTTAGAGACATTTTAACACTTCTGCAGGTACATCACAGAACTTCAGCATCTACTTTATTAATAACTCAGGGGCGCATCATAGCCCAAGTCCCAGCAGAGGTGCATTTTAGTTGAACTCTTTCTGAAGTCAACTGACTCAAAGACACCATGAGAACAAATAAGGACAGAGAGATGGAGAGAGAGGGAGATAACGAATCCCCGAGCCTTAGGTTATGTTTCCATAGCAACACTTCCCCCTGCTTCCTTTATGCATCATTCATTAAAACAGCCAAATTATTTTTAAACCAAAAAAAAAAAAAAAAAACCTGAAGGCTGTTTTCAACAATGAAATGAATGAGAAAGCGATGCATATGCATAGGACATTCCCTGACTGGAATAAGTTCCATGAGAGTCGGTAACCATACTGTATTAATGTATAGTAAAGTTGTGGTATGCCATGAGTATTAGTGTTCGCTAACATTCTGGATTTGGTTAGCTAACTGGATTTTCTCTTCCGTGTCATGTGCCATGGATTTATTCTCAGTAGTAAAGGTAATTAACCTGCTGTTCTGGTTCTTTCCTGTAAATCTGGCTCGATTACATGTCTCAAGGTGGTTGAACATGTAGTTAAAGGTTGACGGTAGTTGATTGCTTGGTTGTAGCCGGTTGAACTTGTGGCTAAAGGTGGTTGATCATGTGGTGGAAGGTTAAAGGTGATTGATTGCTTGGTTAAAGCCAATTGAGCATGTGACTAAAGGTTAAGGGTCATTGATCTCTTGGTTAAAGCTGGTTGAACATGTGGCAAAAAAAAAAGAGAGAGAGACTGTTCACACTGACACAGTGTGGCTGAGAGAGGGTAGACAGGGTGCCCTCTATTCCCCCCCCGAGCCCCCCCCCCTTCTGGAACAAAGTTGCCATTGTGCAGAGGGAAGGCCTCTCGCAGGGGGCCTTGGGGACGGGGGGGGGAGGGGTGATGCTGACATTTGGGCAGGTGTCGTGCCATTAGCACTGCTGTCTCTTCAAAGCCCCCTATCTCAGGCCGCTATATGAAAGGGCTGTGATTGATGCACGGGACGCAGTCTGTGTTCCCCGAATCTGACAGGGGGGGCCTCTCTTAACTCTGGTGAGGCGGTGCCTTGTTCAGAGCCCCCCGCAGTCCCCGTCCACCCCGTCCCCCCCCCCGTCCCAAACCACCTGCTCTTATCGCTGCGTTTGTGAAGTTTAACCGCGAGAAGAGCTTTGAACTTCCCCGCATCAGTAAACGGTCTGAGTCGCCACTGTGCACAATGGTCTCGACCCCCAAGACAAAAGCCGGTGGCTTCTCTTGGCCACAAACCCTTCAGCAGTATGGCACCTCGCCTTGTTCTATAAGAGACTGAAGCGCAGGGAAAGGTAGGGGAGAGAAATGGTTTGTTTGACATAAATCAGCGTCCAGCCTCTTAAAGGTCTTTCGTTTAAGTGCTTGGTGAACACTTTAAAATATTTTCCCTGCAATCTTGTGCACATTTTGGAAACATTTGACTGATTTTTATGACTGTGACTTTTAAAACTTGTACATGATAGGTCTCCCTGGTGGAACCTGCTGGAAGAGACAGAACAAGTGACGACAGTGAAAAAATAGGCCTGTAAAAACATAACTCTTATGTTGAGCTCTTAGAAAAAGAAGACGCGGAGATAAAGAATAGGGGGCTCTCTACGCAGCCAGAAGGACTGACGGTTCATCTCCCAGGTGACATGCCTCTAGTCTTAAGTACAGTACTTAACCTGACTTCGGTCTGCCTGTATAAATGAATAATGTATAATGGATGTCTAAGCCCCGCACGATAAGGAATTATTCAGAGCAAATGAATAATTGAATATTTCAATTAACGGAATTAATTAAATGAATGTAATTATTGAATCTCTGCGGTCCAGGTTAAACTTGATTGCCATTGATGTCATCTGTATACGATGTCTCTCTCGCTCTCTCTCTCTCTCTCTCCCTAAACTCTTTTATTCAGGACTAAACACAAGGCACACTCGAGGATGGCATGACTCAGAGCTGGTGGCCTGATAGGGAAAGAATAATATCTGTCATTTTGTTATTCTGATAGAGCTCACTGCCTTTGTGGAAGAAAGGAGATGATTTTCAGCACTTGAGTTAAAGAGGATGGAAGCACTTTTCAGTGAATGTGTGCTTTATGCATGCCTGAGTGTGTGTGTGTGTGTGAGTGTGTGTGTTTGCAAACATCTTTCTTGTTGAAAGCAGTGTTTTTCGTGTAGGTGTGTGTGTTTGTGATACAGTCACATTGTTGTGTGTCTGTGTGTGTGTGTTTATGTGTGTGCATGTGTGTCTTTGCGTCTGTGTTTGTGTGTGTACGATTATGTGTGTGCATGTGTGTCTTTGCTTCTGTGTTTGCGTGTGTGTGTGTATGTGTGTCTTTGCATATTTTTATGCGTGTATACACCCGTCTTCCATGTTGAATAACAGTTTCTCTCATTCAGGTGAGTGAGACCTGATTGGCTGAGGTTGCCAGGTCCTCCACTGGCTCTGGGCTGAGTGGTGCTGGCTTGCCCCTAGAGTTTAGACAGGGCACCACAGCCCCTCCCTCCGGTTGAGAAGCAATAACTTATCTTCAGCTCCCGGGCGAAGCGCAAAGCTGTGGAATCAAGGACAATTTCGCTTCTATTAGAACGGCGAGACCGGTTGTTTCTGCAGTGAAAGGAACTTTTGTCCGTGACCGGGCCTTCTTATCGGCCAAATCTCCACCCTGCAAGTTCTGGGCCCAGATCCATCCCGTCTGGAGCTTGAAAGGTCCCGGCCCGGGAGATACAGGTAGGGTAGGTATGCAGGGTCCGGGGCAGGAGACACAGGTAGAGCAGGTATGCAGGGTCCTGGGCAGGAGACACAGGTAGAGCAGGTATGCAGAGTCCTGGGCAGGAGACACAGGTAGAGCAGGTATGCAGAGTCCTGGGCAGGAGACACAGGTAGAGCAGGTATGCAGAGTCCTGGGCAGGAGACACAGGTAGAGCAGGTATGCAGAGTCCTGGGCAGGAGACACAGGTAGAGCAGGTATGCAGAGTCCTGAGCAGGAGATACAGGTAGAGCAGGTATGCAGGGTCCAGGGCAGGAGACACAGGTAGAGCAGGTATGCAGAGTCCTGGGCAGGAGACACAGGTAGAGCAGGTATGCAGGGTCCAGGGCAGGAGACACAGGTAGAGCAGGTATGCAGAGTCCGGGGCAGGAGACACAGGTAGAGCAGGTATGCAGGGTCCGGGACAGGAGACACAGGTAGAGCAGGTATGCAGAGTCCTGGGCAGGAGACACAGGTAGAGCAGGTATGCAGGGTCCTGGGCAGGAGACACAGGTAGAGCAGGTATGCAGAGTCCGGGGCAGGAGACACAGGTAGAGCAGGTATGCAGGGTCCGGGGCAGGAGACACAGGTAGAGCAGGTATGCAGAGTCCTGGGCAGGAGACACAGGTAGAGCAGGTATGCAGAGTCTGGGGCAGGAGACACAGGTAGAGCAGGTATGCAGCATCCTGGGCAGGAGACACAGGTAGAGCAGGTAGAGACCTGATCCCAAAGAGAGTCTGTTTCTGCTGCAACACAAATGCAGCCAAGTGTGGAAACACATCTATACAGACCCTCCCAACCCACCTCCCCCAGCACAAAAGATCAACACTGCAGCAGAACAAAGCCGCCTTTGAACTCATTTCACTTCGAAAAAGCACCCATTACAAAAACAATGATTTCAATTACTTTTTTTATTCGTATATGTAGGTGCGATATTTGTTCGAACATCATTTCAACATAATCATACATTTTCCCATATCCAACAGTAAGAAACTCTGTGAGGTTTGACCCAAACTTGACACAAAACATGTTTGCACTGCAAAAAAAAATGTTTAATTCATCCATTTCTTTGTGTTGAGCCGATGACTTAGCAGATTGTTCCTGGATTGAAAAGGGGGGACCTCTGCTTATGTCTCTATCCACAGTACTGGAAGACTTGCTTATTCCTTTCTGATATACAGTACAGTACATTTTAGTGTGGTTGCTACATGAATAGAATACAGAAGACATTTGAATTACAGAATTTACAAAACCGCATTACTTCCCTAGCGTATGTAAACTTGGCCCACAGAGAGGCAATAGAATCCTACGGGTGAGGACCTCTATCGTCCATGCATACTGTATAAAAGCCCCGCCCCTGTCCAATGCACTTTAGAAAGGTGTTGTTCTCCATTGGCGAATGTGTTCAGGTCAGCAGCAGCTGTGAGGTGATTCAGTTAACCAGCGTGTGCGAAATAAGAAGACTTGTATTAAACCTGCGATTAAACCTGGATTGTCCGCATGTTGTGCAGTAAAAAACAGAGCGTGTGTTAATCGATGTATATGAAGTGTGAATGGCGTCGATACACACTCTCTCTTTGGTACACGTCTGCCCCGTACGGAGATGTAGGATCTATCTTCTCCGTCCTGTTCTGCTACCTCGCCTCTCATTTTAATCAGGGTCACTTTCCCTCCTAACGGAAGCATCCCGTGTTCTCTCTCCTACCTGGCACCAGGTACCAAAGTGACTCGTGTCCGACCATCTGTTCCCGCACTCTGATCTATACCCTCCTGCCCTTCATGCGTCCTTGTACCGCGAGTCAATTCCTTTACTCACTCTGTTCTCTTGTGTCCCCAAAACCTATTCTATATACACCCCAACTAAATATGCACAACCCCCCCCCCCCCTCCCATTCTGCCACCCACCGACAAACCTGCACACACACACACACACACACACACACATTACACACACACACACACCCACACACACACACACACACACACACCTGCACACACACACACACACACACACCTGCACACACACACACACACACACACCTGCACACACACACACACACACACCTGCACACACACACACACACACACACACCTGCACACACACACACACACACACACACACACACACACACACATTTCACTCAGTCTCAGGGTAAAATTTCACGGGGGGGGGGGGGGATTCGACAGCATGGTTCATACACAGTTCCCAGTCAGTCAGCGTACTCCCTCCTCTGTACAGACGAATCTCACGCGACACGCGGTGCTGTGTGGCTCACAGCGGGTTTTTGGTGGTAGTGGCTAATCCCTTTGGTCAGCACCAGGCTGGGGTATATCCACACAAATGAAACATGAGGGCACTGAGCACGGGAGGTCCCCACAAAGCGTGACTGGAGTGGGGGCGTGTGGTTTGGGCAGGGTGCTGGCGGTAAGAAGAGGCCGTGGAAATGTCTGAGGAGTGCTAGAGAGTAGCCGGGCGGAGACGAGACACTGAAAAAAAAAACGGAAAGAAAAACAGGAAGAACAGAAAAAATGCACAAAGTAAACAAAAGGGTAAACTGAGGGAATCAGAATTAAGTGAAACAATCCGTTAAAACGGTATGGAAGACTTCAGTGAAATGTTCAGTCCTCAGATGGGTGCGCTCTGACCAATCGGGTGGAAGGTCGCTATGATGTCACAGTTAAAGAGACCCTTTGATCTGGCCGGCAGAGTGCGTTAGCTTCACCGGTCAAACAATTACTGCCATCTGAGGAAACATTTCAGATTTTATGCAAGGCCAACAAAATTAAAAGAAATGCAAGCAATTGGTAATAAGAACAATGGCAACAACAGCAAATAATAATAATAATAATAATAAGGACAGTTATAATTTATGGCATGGTTAGTGTGAAACGGAAAAAGTTGAAAGACAGGCATAAAAGAAAGAAGAAGAACCTAAACAAATAGGAAACAAATAAATTAAGATAAAATAATAAACAAATTTGCTCAGGAGACATTACAGAAGCTTCAGCAGTTACAGGCACGGCCTTTTCTAGCCTTTCTGCCACTCCAGGCCGGATTACAGACCTAGGGGCGCAGGGCAGGGGGTGGTGGAGATGGTGGCCTACTGGCTCCCATGCCACCGATTATCATAGATGCAACTTGCAGATATTTATTTTCTTTTTTCCCCCTTCATTTGGTTCTTCCCAGACGAATGGCATCCTCGGAGACCGCCATCACTGCCTGCGCCTAGAACCGGCCCTGAGTGGTTATTAGCCGTTTTCCTGCTCTTCAGTCTCTGTAAACTTTGACCATATGATAATAATAAACCCGTTTATAAAAGCAGACTGTCTTCTGTCCACAGAAAGACAGTTTCTGGTGATTTGTTTTCACCAGGATGTAAGTAACTGGAATGCAAAAATTAAGCACAGCACTGACATGTTACCCAAAGGGAGAAATGAACAAATCTGCAAGGTATCACAAAAGCATAATCTGTAGAATGCAGTCTCCATACATTTGTATGAGACTCATATTCACAGCACCGGCCTATAAACAGGCTGGAAAGCACAGGGGTGCCGTTAGATCCAGCCGCTACTGTCGAGGAAAATCTTCTCGAAAACCACAGATGATTTTTGTCAGCGTAAACTTCACTCAAAGTTGGTTTTCTGCATTCAGCCTTCTCCGTGAAGGAAAAACAAACTCTGATTTAATCGGATAAGGACTCTGGGAAGAAGAAAGAGCGGGTTTTACTCGGTGAGATAAAACCACAGGGAGTCACGCCCGGCCAGCCGCGAAGCGGAACAGGCTAGACCCCCCCAGCTGTCGGCTCCAGGTGGAAACACGTCAGCGATTTTGTCCTAATTTGTTCTATTCATTCGAAGAATGGGAAGCAAAAAATAATATTTGTAGTTGTTTTTTTTTTTCATCTGGCATTTAAGGCATGCAGTGACTGACTATTATTCTACCTTTATAAAATAGTCCTTCCAGAACAGATCCTGGAGGAACAGAGGCAATCAAATTGCCTTCTCTAATGAGGACAATTACATTAAAGTCAAAGGCAGTTTTGAATGCCCCCCCTCCCCCACAAAACAAGCAAATACCTGATTGATGAGTGGATGGATATCTTAACGATGGGACAGAGATATACCCGTGGAAATGGAGCTGTTGGAATGAGGTGTGTGTGTGTGTGCCTGTGTGTGTGTGTGTGTTTGTCTGTGCCAGCTCCTGGCTTTGTGAATGGCAGTTGGCACTTTTGGGAAGGGTGCCCTCCCCTTCCCCTTCCCCTTCTCCCTGCCCCTGGCTCTGTTCAGAATCGGGTGCTCTCATGTTTCAACATGCGGATTTTGGGGAGCCCCCCGTCCCCCCTGTACCCGTACCCCTGGTGCTGGTCCTCCAGTCATCGGCCGCTGCTGCTGGAGGTGGAGCTACTGCCCGAGCTGGAGCCGCTGGAGCTGCGGTCCTCGAAGATGGAGATCTCAATCTGATCACCAGGGGTCAAGGGTCAAACGGCATCCAACCCAGGTCAGTTTCCCCTCTGGCCCATTCCTTCCCAATTTTTCTGCCTTTTTTTCTGTGAAGCATCTTTGTGACAGTGCTTCTGTAAAAAAAAAAGCTCTATTTCCAAATGATAGATGAATAAATATGATTTCATATTCATATTCTCGGTCTGCTTGAGCAAAACCACTGATGGTGAACCGCCATTAGAGGCATCGATGCCACCACAGTGTCTGGCTGTCTGCACATGACTTATTGCAGGAGAGACAGCCAATGGGAATAGTTTTTTCCTTAAAGACGGCATGTTTCTGTCCGTATCAATAAATGTCAATAAATATCAATGAATGTAGCTAAAATATCCAACGGTACATATGATTGGACTCATGAAATAAGAGCAGAATTTGGTATACAATCCCAAAACTTGCCTTCCTTGCCCCCATCACGCCACCCCCCTACCCCCCTTGCCCCCAAACCCCCCCCCCCCTTTTTGCATCCTCCCTTCCTGAAAGGATACCACTCGCATGCCTCTTTCAATGGGGTCGGTGATCAGAAGGCCGCGGGGGGCGTAGATCTTCTCGTTCTGCTCCAGGATGTACCTGGAGATCTTCTTCAGCACCTGTTCAGCAGTGGTGGGGAAACCTCCATTAATAATGCGCATAATGTTCTATGAGGGTGTTTCAGTTCATGGATTGAACTTCCTGAACTGACCAAAACTGAAACTTTACCGATCAAAATTGACCCCAAGCCTTAAGAACCCCCCACCGCCCCACATTCAGGCAGGCACAAGCACGCACAAGCACACAAATACACACACACACACACACACACTTCCCAGGCCAGGGCAGCCCCATATTTAGAGGAACGGGGTCCCTGGGGACTGCAAACCCACACACAGACAACACAGAAGTTAGTTTTGATGAAGCAACACTTCCCCTCTTGGCTCATATACACTCCAGCTTTTACGCCAGTCTGTTCATGTGTGGTCTCTTATCGTGCGTCAACACTGGTGCATGCCCTCTCAGGACCCCGAATCGCATCTTTCACTGTGAGTGTTTTTGCAGATTTTTTTAAAAGATAGGACAAACAAACATCATTCATTCAGAACCAAACTACAGGGTAGTGATAAGATCTTCGTATTTGCTCAAATCTGCGGAACATGAAAGAACGTGCTTCCGTTCGACTGACCCGTTCAGCGTTTGCGTGCGACGCGATGCAGGAGTTCCGGAATTTTCCATTTCCTTCGTTTTTTTTTGTGTTTTTTTTTGTTCCATTTCAGGGTTCGTACAGAACGGGGACGTAAACGAGCTGGAGGCAATTGTAAGTGTGTCCTTCTGGAAGGTGTCTGGTGGCCCTGAAACTTAAGCGGTGTGTTTTGATTGGCAAGGCCAAGCGTGGCCAGCGGCTAACAGGTGCGGGAACATGCAGAACAGAAGCGGAGCATTCCTGTGTGGCAGAGCACCAGGCAGTACATTTTTATCTCCTAGTCCTTTCATTCAGACGCCTGTGTGCTTTGATACCAGCCGGCGTGTTCTAACGGGTCATTTCAAATGGGTTGTGGATACACTGCTGTGAAGAATACAGAGTGCACGTCTGCCAAGGCAATCGAGAGGAAAATGTAAATTGCAGCACCAGTATTACTGACTCCTCTTTCAAGCGCTTATACAACGGCTTGGCTTGAGTACTCAATTCCGATTGACTGCAACGTGTCACGGACATTATTTTTCCGTAAACCGCTGGCTATGAAGCAGCATCGTCAAAAGATTAATTGCAGTTCTTAAATAGTGCACATCAACGGACTCGATAAAACAAGCACGGACAATGATGATTTTTTTTTTTTTTTGTGATAAATTGCTCGCAAACCAAGCGTTATAATATCATACCTAGAACAGTGTTAATGATCTCAAGATCGCATCTCGCGTAAGGGCTGTGTCCAGCCACTGCCAACTCAAGTATAGTCGGCTTGATGTCCATGAATGAAGTAAAGTAGCTAGTCTAGTTATAGCATGTCATAAGGTTGCCAACCATCCCATAAAATAATGAATCGTCCCCTAATTTGTAAAGTAAAAAATGTGTTCAGTATTTTGTTCGGTATCTTTGAATCTTTGAGAATGATTACTTATTGTTTATCCTCGGTTTTGAATATAATTCAGTAGTTGGCTAGCTAGCTATGCATGATGCAACAAACTGTGAGACCTCAAACCAAACAAAATTTTAATATTTGGAAAAATTTGCCACATAACCATCCCCTGATTTAATTGGCTAAAAGCTTGTTCTCTCCCTTTCCGCCTCAGCTGATGTGTGGTGAGCGTTCTGGCGCAAAAAAAAAAAATGGCTGCCGTGCATCACCCAGGTGGGTGCTCCACGTTGGCGGTGGCTGAGGTGAGTTTCCCCTTCATCACTGTAAAGCACTTTGAGCATCTGGAAAAGTGCTATTTACATGCAGTGTTTCATTCATTCATTCATTCATTATTATGGTCAGGTTTACACACAGCATGGTTCTGGAACGGGAGCGACAGCTGAACTAGTGAGAAGCGGGCATGAAAACCATAATAACAGCTGTGCTGTCACCAGTCCATAATTTGTGACACTTGGCATCATTTCCCGTCAGTTTTTGAGCCGGTACGCCACCCAGCTGGTGCGCTCAGCTAAGAACATGGTTCAAATTATGAAGCAGCGAACTGACAAACTGACATATTTGCACATTTGTTGGAGATCAACAAACGTATCAGCACAGCTGTCGTGTTTGTTTACAATGTAATAAATGGCAAGGGGTTTTATTGTATACTGCTGACAAGAGCCTTTTGAATAATAATAATAATAATAATAATAATAATAATAATAATAATAATAAAACTTTGAGTGCTTTTCTTACATGGTTTGCAAAGTTTTCTTGCCCTAAAAGTATACATATAATAAAGAAATAAAACAAAATAAAGACAATTAATATTGAACAAAACAGTAATACAGCTATAATAATAAAGTAAAATATTAAGGCTTTTATTTTCCAATTTTGTCAGCTCTGGTTGGGTATAATGGGATTTTTTTGAGAGAAACTATTCTTGTATTAGTTGTAGCAATTTCCTTGACTAATTGACTAATTTCCTTCAGTGTGTGTTGCTTTGTCTGCGCTTATTTCGATGTTTCTTCTCAATTTCGAATTCACTCGGTTCGAGATTCCTTTGGCTCAGTGGTTGATTGCAGGGCTATGAGGATCAGCTGCTGATCAGTGCCTTGGAGACCTGGCTGTTAATGAGTCATTGAGAGCAGCTGTCGTGCATTCTTCTGTTAACCAATCAGGGTGTGACCACACCCTTCCTGTTGGGAATAAAAGAGGCAGGAAATGCCTTGCTCGTGTTCCACTTCTGATCCTGATGTCTCCCACTACACTCCTCATCTCAGCAGCCTAATTAGTGGGGATCTCTACTAATCAATAGGACTTTGTTTGAGAGTTTCTTTGCTCTGGTTGTCAGACAAATGCTGTGTTTGTAAGGGTACTGAGAAGCCAGGTCATTTCAGGGTGTTGTATTTGAAGAAACAGACTTTCGCTGAGTCACCTGCAATAGAGTGGTTAGCAAAGCTAGCCATGGCTATTTATTGCAAGTTTATACTGCTTGCCAAAATGGCTGCCTAGGCCTGCAGGCATTACTAGTTTTTATTTTTATTTTAAGTTGAGCAGCAAAATCCTCATCACATCTACACAATTCCTGTTGTTTATAGTCTGTTCAACAGAGAAGAGGCTGTAAATTATAAAGGGAAAGGAAGAAACTGCCGATAAATACTTTGATTTCCTTTTTGGAAGAGGCATTTGTTCATGAAAGTACATTGAAGAGGAATTTTTAAACACACCAACTTCTGTTATATAAATTTATTCCTCCTTTCCTTATTTTTATGTGGTTGTAACTGGTACTCAGACTCCTTCCTGATCCGCAGGCGTTGGGGGGAAAATGGGTAGTTGTGGTTGACCCAAGAATGACCTTTCAGTTTAGAACCTTCCTGGAAATTTATGGTGAATTCCTCCCACCACATGCATTCATTTGCCAGGAATGTTTTTTTTTTTTTTTTTTTTTGTGTGTGCTGTTAACAATGATGTGGTCAAAGACAATGTTAGTGGAACATTTTATCTCAAAAAAACCAATGGAAATAGAACTTAAAATTATCCCGATATTCTGGAAAAGGTTGGAACGGGTAACGTAGAGCGAAGCGGAAGGCGGCGCCCGACCTTCTCGTAGCGCGTCTCCATGCAGAGGAAGATGACGTAGGCCGTGGCGCAAGCCATGCAGCCCTCCAGATAGGACTGGCCGCCGATCTTCTCCGCCTCCGCGTAGAAGTTATTCAGCGTCTTCACCGTGTCCTCGAACAGAGACCGCTCGACCTGCCCCCGGAAGCCGAAAGGGACACGGTGGTCAACGTTTCAGGAGTGCCGCGTGACTTCACTTTCTTAATGTGTTTGCAAACCTAAATTGCACTAATCGCCCTCGTTTCGTGTCAGTTGGTCTGGATATAAGAGTGCATTCAAAATAAATGCAGTGCACTGGAGCATTCTTTAGCGAAACCGAATTTATTCTGCTTCCACCGAGCCATTCAATTGCTTCCCACAGTACGTCAATAATTAACCATTCTTTTTTTTTTTAAAGAGAGAGACCGCGTTTTCAATTAAGCTGAATTAATGACCAATAAAGAGCTTGGAGGCCGCGATGTGGAATGAAACGTTCTGAGACGTCGGCTGCTCTCCTGGGCGGAACGTAGACGTGACCGTTCCCTGCACTCTCCTCTGTTCTTCACTTTTTTTATTATTTATAAATTATTTTTACATCTCTCACAAGTTGTGACAGTCGGCACAAAACTCATGGTTTCAACACCGGTAACCAAGGGAACAGAATGACGGCAGTTCTTTTCTAAAAATATCCTATCCTGTTTGATTCGATCTGAGCGGCTGCCATTTATTTGCCGCTGTAATGTTTTATTAACACTTCAACGAAGTTCGTTAAGATGTGGAGTGTCCTGACATTTCAAAGAGGATGGCTGAGTAATCGCTGCTGGTCCCACAAAACTCTTATGAAAATGTAAATTCACAGTGCCCTCCAGAATTATTGGCACCCTCAATTAATATGAACAAAAAAGAAAATGCTGTATAAAAATTATCAAATGCTTTCCATACTCAGCAATATGAGGACCTTTAAGAGAAACACACTGCACACCTCAGCTTCATTACAAATTCTACTTCCTGCAAACATCAGAAAGTCTGTGTCTGTTCCAGAATTGCAAACAACAGTAACTCAAATGTGGCATGCTAAAAATATCATTCCATCTTTTTTCTTTCTTTTTTTTTTTGTCTACCTTGGGA
Source organism: Anguilla rostrata (assembly GCF_018555375.3). Classification (NCBI taxonomy): domain Eukaryota; kingdom Metazoa; phylum Chordata; class Actinopteri; order Anguilliformes; family Anguillidae; genus Anguilla; species Anguilla rostrata. Next base: position 3,598,080 of record NC_057950.1, on the reverse strand, counting down.
AGAGATTCTGCAGGCACCACTGATTCTTAGTTATTGCCATTGATGGGGAAATGGGCATTTTCAGTCATTTAGCTATTTTTTATAGCCGTTGCCTGATTTATAGAGGTCAACAACCTTGTCTCATTTCATTTATGACTTCTCTGACCTTCCCCACGTTGATGGATGCCTGAGGGATTTTGACATGTGTCACCTCAAATCTATATCCCAGTGTGGCAGGAAGTTCCTAAAGGTTCAGTTGAACTTAAGTTTGTTTTTAAACAATCATTTTTTTATTTAACCTTTATTTAACCCGGAAAACTCCCAAAATCTCTTTTGCAAGGGGGGCCAAGGGGGACATTAGAATTAAAGGTTAGATTTCCCTCATGCTTCGAGTGCAAGCTGATAAATAACCATGTCAGTTAAAAAATAAAAAATAAAAAAATTACATTAAATTTTTCATTGCTTGATGCCCTTCAGGTTCAGATGAGAACACATGTGCGTGTGACTTTAGAGTAAACAATTTAAGAAATAGATGGATGGATGGATTAACCCTGCCCACACCTTCTTGGCTTTAGCATTAGTCATTTGGTCCACGGCAGTAAGTCTGCTGAGAGAGATCGCGGGAGCAGACTCACCCTGCTGTCCAGCTCGGAGGGGAACTTGGTCTGGAACTTGCAGACTGTTCCCTCGCTGTAGTCCCGCTGGATGAAGACCTTGGTGGCCAGCGAGGCGCTGTGCTGCATCTCCTGCAGGGTGTGGAACTGTGGAGAGACAGATTAAGTGACATTAAATGTTAAATGTGAGGTTTAATCTTTGTGACTGTAGCTAAGGGTCAGTTTTTCAAACAGCATCTTCTCTCTTTGCTTGACAATGCTTCTTGTAAACCTGTCAATATGACACATCGTTTCACATTGTAAATGGAGTTACAGTGCATGTACCATCCATTTTAGATTCCTCTTCAGGCATAAAAGTTTTAAACAAACCGGCAAGTTTTGTTTCACAGATTCACATAACCAGTCTTGGAAATCTCAGGGGTAGTGATTTGGTGAAGCAATACGTGCGCGATGGAGTTACACAGCAAGGTCACAGTTTGCTAAATTACCAAAAAAAAAAACTGCAGAGCAGGGAGATGGGGAAATTTATGAGGGGATCACTTTCTTGTTAAGTAGTCGCTGACAGGGCTGTACGCTTTCCCATTCCACCTGCGTCAGCCTGTAGAACATTCCGGAACAGTCCAGAAATTCGCACAGCCAGCCAAAAACATGGGTTCACACACGCAGCCTCGTAGGATAGGTACGGAATGTTACACATCTATATAAAGTCCCTCACTTGCTTAAAAATACTTCACATTATTTTGTGGGGTATTTAAAAATATATATATTTTCTCTTATTTGCAGGCTTATTCACATCAGTTTCAGTATAACTGTTTTTTTATTAATTTTTTTGTAATGCAATTTATACATTTCGTACTTCCGTTTATTTTATTAGGAAAATGAATGAGTCTCTCTCTCTCTCGACAATCTCTCCTTCCCTGTCTTCTGTATTCCTACTGCCCGCTCTCACCGCAGCTCAAAGCTGTTGAGCTGAAGTACTTCATCAGCACTCTGTGTCTCAGTGTGCTGAGTTACACGTGCACTAAACAGCAGCTATGTGTTGAGACACCTGGCACATGACAGCCATCGCCACGGATACCCCGATGACTCACTGCGCTTAGAGCTGAGCTGATTGGTCGCCTCCTGCTCTGGACGAACGTGCAGTAAATGTTCTGGAAAAGTTCAATAGCCTGTTCCTGCCACTTTTACAATGAAATCAGGGTACACAAAATCCAATATATAAGGGCTCAGTGCGTTTTTTAAAATCATTCTGGCACATAATGTCCTATACAGCTGTGCACACCAGTGCTGATTCTCTCCTACACTGGACCATTGTAAAATGGTATCAGTTTTTCACGGCCGTTTTGAATGAACCACCACTGCACACCAAATATCAGGACAGGCACAGGAAACTGAGGGACAGGAAGCAGGGTGAACATACAAAGATAGCTCTTCCCAAAGTGAGTAGTCAAGGCAGCACAAATGATTGGAAAATCCTGAAGATGGCAGGAAATAAATGATTGAACAGTTTGAGAGCCCAGCTCTCCGGGTACTCTCTCTCCCCCATGTTGTTCACATTAAATGTGTCATTCATAATTAACGGGGTCTGGCTGGGGGAGGCTGGTATTCAATCAGAGACACGGGCCCTGTTGGCATCGGCTGCAGCATCTCCCACTCCTGGAAGCTCACCCAATCAATACCGCAGCTCTGACCAGCTGTGTTCCTCCACATATACAAGTGCAGAGTGACAACACCCAACAGCTATCGTGTACCCTTAGACCCTCTTACTCAAATCATGCTCCTCGAGGGCCGAGATAAGCTGGTTTTCCCGCCCTCCCTTGAGTCAGCTGTGAATACAGTCTGGCCAATCAGTAGCGCTAATTGTTTTGTTAATTACCTGGGAGAAAAGAAAAAAAACCAGGGCCGGATCTGGAATTGTGTGTGAGTGTTCATGTCCTAAGAGAATTTACTGGAGCGATGTCACAACCTCGTGCTCAGTCACTGAACACGAGCTCATGCTCAGTCACTGAACACTGCGGATGTGTTCTGCCAAGCCTTGGGGGAGAGGTGGAGGAAGCACATTTGGACAGGCAGCAGGCTGTCTGTGATAGCCATTACATTACAGGCATTTAGCAGTGTTTTGTAGTTCCAATGACCTTGCTATGCACTTTCGTACGTCGCTTTGGATAAAAGCGTCTGCTGAATAAATGTAATGTTCTAGAACTTTTACAAAGCACTTACACCCGATAACATGTGAAAGATAAAAACAAGACAAAACAAAAATTTTGTCTGGCTTCATGCCCAGCCTTGGGATGCCCATGTTACGAACTGGCCTCATGCCTATAGCCTCTCTGTACTGAATGTGGAGGGGGGGGGGGGGGGTGGGGGGTCTGCCGTCAGCCAAGAGCAGTCAGCAGGGGGGAGCCGGAACAAGGCTTTACGGGGGTGTTATTTTATATTAACAGGGATATAACCACAACAACAACAACAACGAGAGAGAGGGAAAACGTGGGGGCGGCTTAGACCCCACACAGTTTGCAAGGCAAAAACTGCAAGACGGCAAGACCACAGTAAGCCCACCAGGAGCCAAAATGGCCCCTGAATGGCATATCATACAGTAGGAGATATTTCCTCTGACTGACAGACTGAAGGGCTTTTTGTATTTGATGGACCACCTACGCATTTATTGTGCAGTCATGTCTGGATATTGAATCAAACGCAAAAATGTTCAAATTCTTTTTTTTTTTTTTTGTAAAAACATATTCCTGTACAGACATAAAAATAAATAAAATCAAAAAAAAGTTGCTGCACTGCAGCTCATATTGGCCTTGTGACAAAAACACATCATTTGTATGTCAGGCTTGCACGTGATCTCAGTGAGATATAAAACATACCCAGTAATTACTGTACATGCCCTTCAGTCTTATTGTCATTGTCATATTGTCAATGATATTGATTTTTACCTAGCCATCAAAGGTAAAGCAGATGTCCTGATTTGAAGGATTAAGCCAAATGAAACCTAAAACCTATAAATATATATTATGCCCTGGAAACTCAGTCCCCATTCTGTAAATGGTGGAACGATGGAAAATTACTGCACGCACTTCGAGAGGGCTGTTTAAAAATCCTCTCTGTTCTTCAGACTATGGGAGTGAAAAACATAGTGGTGCTGGGTGCTCAGTGGGTAATTAATCAAGGCCTGTCTTGTTGCTTTGGAGACGAGCCCAACTGCTGCCATGGATTCTCATCAGCAGACGTGTGTGCTGTGATCATACGTGGTGTGCAGTACAACCTAAAGATTGTCCATGGTTCAAACCCAGGGAAAGTATTTGGTTGGTCACACATGTTTAGAAAAGGGCTGCTTTCTCAGCTCATCCAAGCAAACACCTTTTCTAGGGTTCATTTTCAAATATTATATAGCACACACACACACACACACACACACACACACACACTGTGGACTTCCCGACCATGCGGAGGTTGCAGTTGACAACACAGGATTAGAAACACAGCAGTCAGAGTCAAAGGTTGTGGTTAGAAATATATATATATATTTATTGAAACTGATTACTGGGGAAGGGTAAGGGGAGAAAAGCAACTTAAGTTCTTCCCTTCCTCTCCAGGGCACTGAGGCTCCTCCTGGGAAGAGATAAAGGAGATGGGCACATTAGATGGTGCCTGGGGGGTGCAGGGCAGTCAGGTCCGGGGCTGTACCCTTTCTCCGTCTGCCCCTTGGGCCTTAGGGCTATTGTCCTCCAGCCCTCGGTCTGTGGTGCGAGAATCCAGACTTGCACAGGCAAGGCAGAACTCCAATACTTCACTATTTCAATTCTTCAGTTGTTCAGTCACTTCAGCAGTTTCTCTGGCGCTTGTCCACCAGGCAGTCCTTGTTGTCTCTGCAGGTGTAGCTCAGGTCCTTCCTCACCGTGCGCTTAAAGAAGCACCTGCAGCCCTCACAGCTGCACACCCCACAGTGCTTCCCTTTTCTCTTCATGCCCATGGCCAGGCACTTCGGGTAGCGGCAGTACTGGCAGCGGTTTTCTCTGGCGTCTGGGGGGGAAAGGGCCCGGATGCATCAGTCGAGCACCACCCGGTCCATGAGTGGGGGGGGGGGGGGCATCTCCTTCCACCAGGCAGCGCAGAAGCAGGTGAGGAGAGAAGCCAGGTGTGGCTCTGTTGAGTAGTCCCAGCAACATTGCCACTCTGTTGTTCCTCTGCTCCTTGAAAGCCCTGTGAGCTAATCAACTTTATCTGCCTCAGGTGTGCTCCAGCAGAGTGGGAAATTCCACAGTCCTGCACTCTGCTGCAGCTCTGTCCATGGTGCTGAACCTGGGGAATCTCACCTGGTCTGCACAGTGCTTTCCCTTAGTCCTGAAATCCTCCAACAGGTAGTTGGGGAGGTAATGGCCTCTTACCACTTGTCCTAGTGGTAGGGCTGGCTGCTGTGGTGTTACTGGTGTTTCTTCGTGGAGCACCGATAAGGGATCGGGGCGCCACAACACACACACACACACACACACACACACACACATGTCCATACACGTACACCTAAACATGCACACACACTCACAAACATGCATACACATACTTAGAGGCAAATATACTGATCATTGCTGATGCGACTGGCAAGATATTTTTAAATGTGTGTGTTAAATAAATTGCTCTTATTCTGTTTTCCCAAAAACTTTCCATTTTTACGATACGTATGTATTATTTCTCTAAGGGCAAACATGAGCCACTCTTCCAAACATTATATCTTAAACACCAACTGCAGCCGTTCCACATCCCTCATACAGGAATCTTATAAAGCAAAATTAAATCACTCACTTTTGTATTTAACAATTCATCATTACATTCATTTCCTGAAACCAAGAGCAAGCACCTCGTACATTATTGACTGTGGTTGTGTACTATAAGGTCAAGTCGCGAAGCAGCCTACAGCAAAGTCTCCTTAATTCCTTATTCATCCGGAGTTCCGTGTAGCGCGAGCGTGTTAGAATACACTGCGCCTGTTTGTGCTGGGAGCTACTGTCCGCGGTCCTGACAAGTGTTCACGTCTCGCGGGGGTGAATTACCATCAGCAGCCTGTAGTACAACGCTGTGACCTGGCACTGATCGCTCGCAGCTCCTCGCTTCACCTCCTACACTAGAGACAAACGTCTTGTGTTTTCCCGAGGCAGCTGAATGTAAAACACCCCCCAATAACCTCCCACCACCCCCTTAATTTCCAGCTGTATAGCTAGACTACTCGCTGTTAAATCTAAAAAATATAAATAAAAAATAAAAAAACAACCAAGACTCCACGACACTATGCATTTTCTTATTATTTTGTATTGCTAAATTATGAAGGTGAATCCCCATCCACTTTGAGAGTTTACATGGGGAGCCTTTCAACGTTAATGCACCATCATTTGTCCATCGTGTTTATTGCGGAATATTGTCGTGTTCGAAGTATTTCCCCATTAATAACCTGTCGCGTGTTTTAGTTAATATACAATACTTTGTGTATGCGAGTAGAGACATAACTTATCTCTCTTGAAATTATCTTTGTCGCAGTTCGGTGTAATAGCAGTTCACGTGTGTCCGGTATCGAAGAAACCCTATTTGTGCACTTGTAGCTTTTTTGCATTCTATAATGAAACGAATTGACACGGAATACGATTCTAGACCAGCTTGGGATTTCCGTCTAATTTAACTGCTTATAAGGCAGAACATTGGCTAAATTTATTTCGATTTAGCCGTAGGGCAGGTGCATTGGAATTCACCAGACACAATCGTCCCCTTAAATCAACGGGCATGTGTATGTCTGTAACTAATAACGCAAGTAATAATTTTTGTTCGGCGAAAAAAATTCAGCATTACTTTGCATTTTCGGTAATTTCACAATGAAAATATTTTCCATTCAATGTGTCGTACGTAACAGCAGGCGGGTATATAGAATAATAATCTGCTTCTTACCTCTGTCGCCATGTTGCCATTAGACAGTGGAGGATCTGTCCCGGTGCTGAAATCGTTCCAACTAGCTGTAGTGGGACACCACGACTGAGCGTCGCCGGAGGGCGGGGCAAAGTGACGGGCGCGCAGGAAACAGAAGCCGCGAGGGTCGTAACCGTTACACGCAGGGGATATCACGCGACCTCCATTACTCCGAGGTGAAAACAGAGGGAGTCAGACTGCCTGTCGGGTTCCGCTGCTATCACCAAAAGGGAGACTAAGAGATGGAGACGTTGTTAAAGTAATCACTTGATAAATTAATTGCACAGCAGCATTAATATATTCAAATAAATGGTAGTCGCATGCACGTTGCTTCTGTGAAGAGAACTTTTTTTTTTTTTTTTTGGTTCCCGGTTTTCATTTTCGTGTGTAGCGTGGTTTTTCATATTGTGTGATCAGTGTTTTCTCGTCGCTGCATGTAGCCTAATACACGTTATTTCAGACCACAGTGCGTAGCTTACTTATCAACATAAAATTTGGCTTTTATTTTGCCATATACAGGCAGGGGTTGGTGAAAGCCAAAAGGAAGCCTTTAACACACAATGTCTGTGTCCAGCTGTCAAACATGATTGCTGCCCATACCATTACAGATCAGCAATCTCATAGAATTCATTGGGTTCGATGATTGCTCATGCTCTGTTGTATAACAGCCAAGGAACATGCATAAAAGACACTAATGGGGTATGATGTTTGGCTGCATCTTTTTTTTTTTTCGAAACCCAAACTCCCTCCCTAATTTGTGACATCCAATTAGCTATTTTTAGCCGTGTTCATGTGGCGATCCCCACGGTAGGAGGGGGTGTAGGCTCTGCGATGCTGCTGCCAGCCGGTTTGTTCTCATCTATGAGCTCAGTGGGAGGAAAACTCTTCGGGGGCCTGATTTACTAAGACCTTCAGCCTGTGCAAAACCATCCAGCTCATGTATAAAAAAAACACCAATGACATGCCCAATGATTGGTCATGGTATTTGTTTTGCACCAATCATTGGCTGTGTTATTACTGTCCGCTGAAAGGTTTTGCACGCGCTGAAGGTCGCTATAAATCAGGTCCTTAATGTGCAGCTTTGGCAAGTAGTCCGCGCAAGTGCGATAGACCAGCAGGGGTCACTAGAGAGCAATGAAACACAAACCTCTAACTGACTGAACCCTCCTGCCTCTAGGTAACGGGTCCTCAATCTTATCCATATTGGGCCGGTGTGGGTGCAGGCTTTTGTTTCAACCAAGCAGTGACACACCTGATTCTACTAATCAAAGTGTTCAGCAAATACACTAGTGCAGGGATCATCAACTCTGGCCCTCGAATCCAAATCCAGCCCTGGTTTTCTTTTCTCCTGGGTAATTAGTGCTACTGATTGGCCAGACTGTCGTCACACCTGACTCCCAGGCAAAGGGAGGGTGGAAAAGCAGCAGTTCTCGGCCCTCGAGGACCGTGAGTTGCTGATCCCTGCACTAGTGGTTGATACACACACACACACAAGCATATCAGCAGGAACAGGGAAGGGGCCCAGGGCTGTGCCCTAATAAAATGTAAGATCCAACACAAATAAAACATTAATGAATTACAGTAGTTTATTATGTGAAGTGGAACATGAAATATCAAAAAAACTAAAGCAAAACAGAAAAAACAAATAAAATCCTATCTCTAGTATGGAGACTGCCTTCACTACCTTCACCTCCAACCTCTCTTGTAAGTTTGGCCAGCTAAGCCAGTTCCTAATCCACAAAATCAATACGGCACAGAACACAAAGTCCTTAAACCAAGTCCAGCCTCAAAACACTTTCACAATCCAGTAACAGTCTGTACTTCCCACAGCAAAGAACAAAACTTTCCAGTGCTCCTTTCCAATGCCCCCACACAGGTACTGTATATCGGACAGGCCACGTCAGTTAATTGATTGCAGGCTGCGGTTTACGCGTTCCAGTGAGTTAATTGATTGCAGTTCTGCCTTGTTGTTCTGGGAGCTGCTCGCTGACTTGCCAGTCGATGGAACAGAGCCTCACTGCGGGAATGTGCTTCACGTCTACAACTCATTCAAGAAGGACAGCGCCCAGTTCTTTGAGAATTTAGGAGATGGAAATGTACTTTGCGCTCTGAGTTTGTTCCAATCGCTTATTTTATCCATCCCCATCTCCTCTGTCCTCGTTTGACCCAGAAATCGATCGAGGGCCGCCGTCTTTGAGTACATTCCAAATGTGATGGATGTGGCTTCAAACTGATGCTTGACTGAGCAATAACAATCCATTTGCCTCACACATGCTTTCTCGATTCTTCCATCCTTGTGTCTTTTCCGTGTGTCCTTTCCTTGAATTCTCCATTGGGTGGAGCTAAGGAATGATGAAAGGATGAGATGAAAGGATGTAAGGAGGGAAAATAAGCCATTAGAATGAGCCTTCTAATCCAGAACCTCCCATAAAGGCTCATGGTCAGATGGTTGTGGAGGTCATGGAAGTGTTTGACTTCATCCTGACGTTCTAGAAAACCACACTTGAATTTGATAAGCAGTGAGTAAGGGGGCATTGTGTTGGGATACGGGGACATCGGAAGGGAAACAATTGTAAAATATCTTCATATAATCCCAGTTCGATTGTGGAAGCGTAGGATCCACTGGTGACGGATCCACCCATACCATTCCCACATCCACCGCCATGTTTGATAGTTGGCAGCGGACATCGTGGGTTAAAAAAGCTTCCTTTGGCTTTCAACGAATGTAACCCCCTCCAGATGTGAGGAAACCGGAGGTGCAGAAGACTCATCAGACCACAGTACATTTTTTCCACAGCTACAGGGCTGCAGGGTTTGCTCTCCTCGTGCCAGGATGTGTGGCTTTGTGCATTAGCTTCACACACAAGTGGCTTCTGAATGGCGCTCCTGCCATAATTGCCAGGGTGGCAGTGTAGTATAATGGGTAAGGAGCTGGCCTCGTAACCTGAAGGTCACAGGTTCAATTCCCAGGTTGGACACTGCTGTTGTACCCTTGAGCAAGGTACTTAATCTGCATTGCTTCAGTATATATATCCAGCTGTATAAATGGACACAATGTAAATGCTATGTAAAAGTTTTGTAAGTCGCTCTGGACAAGAGCATCTACTAAATGCTTGTAATGTAATACCGACCAGCTTTACCCAGCTCACATACAGTTTTTGCTGATATTGGGTCACAGACGATTTGATTGAATTATGTGGTCATTTTCTGGGTTCTTAGCAGCTATCATATTGACTGTTTTCTTTGCCGATGTTCTTCTTTTCCAGTGCAGTTATGCAGTTTTGTCCATTGTTGGTATATTGTGTCATAATTTTCAACACGGCTCTCTTTCTCCCATGAAGTGATTCTGCAGTGTTTGTGTCCATCTTTTGTGTCATTTATCATTTCATTACTTCAAAGTTAAAGTCCTTTTTTCATGTGGTATTTCCATTACTTAGTCCAACCCCTGCATAGGCAGTGAGGCCAAATCAAACATGCCAAACAGCCCTCTGTTTTGCCTTAAATTGGTCTGAATTTGACTCATGCTCTTTGTATTGAATATCACAGTAAGAGGTAGTTCTGGTTTACAAAAGGCCGGTCAAAGACATTTAAAAATGATTTTTTGGTATCAGATGATAATTTCCCCTTGGCTCACTGAAAGCATTTTCATTCACGCTGAAAAATAACTAATGCAATCTGAAGTATTCATAACATATCTTTTTGCTGGTTTCCAAAGTTAAGAAAAAAAAAAAACAAAAAAACAGTAATAATAGAATATGATACACACACATTTCAACACATGTCACTTTCGTTATTAAATATCCAGTTCAGCTTGGATAATCATAGCTTTCACTTGAAATGTCCTGCAGCGTGTTTCCAAGCACAGCAAGTGCTGGAGTGGTCAGGCAGAGAAATAAACGACACGGGGCCCGTCAGTTAACACCGGCATCAGTCTGTCTCTGCGTCGCGGTCTGTGGAGCGAGAAAAGAATATTATTAACCGGGCTCACTTCAGTTTCAGAATTAACACAACTGCCAAAAAACAAAAAAACATAATGTGATTCATGATGGGGATCTGGGTTGGAAGTGAAGTAGTTAAATATATCTGTGGATGAGAATGTATACGCTGCATAATGGAAATGTGATTTCCATTCAGTTGCCTCAACGCTTAAAAGATAGAATGTGGCATGAAGACTTTTTAAATTTTATTTATTTATTTATTTTTAAACAGTGCAGGCTCATTGATATGAACTTGGTAGTTCCCTAAAAACCGATTCACTCCATGTAGAAATAACATGCGCTACATGATCCTCATTCCTGATCCACGATCAGCAGCCAATCCAGACCCAGGAAAGCAGGTGACCTGAGTCAGCTGTATAATCAAGGGCTTTAACTCGGGGCAGGGGGGCTGCCCTGCCCTGTTCCCGGAAATCTACCGTCCTGTACATTTTCATTTCAGCCCTATTTTGGCACACCAGACTCTACTAATTAGCAGCTCAACAAGATCTCTAGCTGCTGACTGAGGTGCACTTTGATGGGATTGGAGTACAAACCCACGGGAAGGTAGATTGCCAGGAACGGGATTGGGCTGCCCTGCTTTAAATGGTCAGTTTGCTATGTTACTGAAGTCCTTGTGTTTCTTGAGTACTAACAAAAGCTCACAGGCCCTGTGGCTCTCCTGAACCTGGTATGAGGACTACTAGTTTCTTGTATTAAGAAAAAAGATTGATTTCAAAAATGATTTTCTAGAATGTGAAATGACTTGGAGGGTACCAGAACACATGAGTTTGGGAACTGCAGACATTTTCCTACATCTTCCAAGTTAAATTAAACAAAAACACTGGCTAATTTGGCCTGGGAAAAAACGAATCCTATGTGTGACTTTAGATTGTTCTTGTGAATGTCTTAAACAAACAGATGTGGTCTGGGCAATGTGTTGGGTCTTCATGCTCAATTTCCATTACCTCTCTAAGATATTAATATGCGAGTGTGTTCCCAAGCATATTTTAGGGAGGTTAAGCTAGGACAGCATAAATTTCATAATTGGAAGCACATTTTTTTATAAGAACCCCCTTTATTGAGTTAAATTGAGTTATACTCATATGAATAAAAACGTGTTGATGCAGTCTATGAAAAGCCTGATTGGTTTAAATTGCAGATATCATAAAATGGAATGGAGGCATACTACAGGTTTTTTATTTTTTTATTTTAACTAAACTGTTATAATTGCTTGTCAGGCACGGTAATTCTTTTACATTTTTCCCTCTACATACTAAAATTTCATCTTCAATTATAAGAGCAGTGATAATATTTGGGGAATCTTTGACCATTCCTCCATACAGAATCTTTAAAGATCATTTGGCCCGTGCTTGTGGAAAACCTTCAATTCACAACTCAGATTTTTGATCGGCTGAGACTGAGACAACTGTAATGTAAATTTCTTCTCCCACTATTTTACTTAAGCCTGCATGCCTCTATGATTTCAGAGAGAGCTCTATACGCTGTTGCTTTTTGCCGCAGTCAGGCAAACTGCAGAGATTATAATTACATCAAATCCATTTTTGCTGACGCGTTAAATTTGCTCAAGAATAAATCTGATGGATGAATAAAGCCATCAATGCGCGAACAAAGTCAGTGTGTGCATGAATGCACTGGTGGAGTGCATGTATATGTTGCCATTCTAGAGCACTTAAATGCTGCCGGTCCCAAATTTCGGAGTAAAAGAAAGAAAGGAAAGATTGTTTTAAAAAAACCAGCTTTGGCTCACAGGGAACATTTACAGCAGTGTAAATACCGGGAGACGTTTTTTGGACCGCGCTAGTCTTACTTTTCAATGTAAATTAACTTTAAAACCACACACTTACAGAGCGTAATTAAACGAGTCTGTGTTTGTCATGAGTGAATGTTTGGCTTGCCGAGTGCAGCCGGCCCGGTCCAGTCCAGTCCAGAGGAGACAGAGGAGCAGTGGGTGGGCTGTATCTGCTGCCGCCGACCGGTCCAGATTCGTCCCAGCAGCCTCCAGGAAACGCCACTTCCCCTGTGTAATGACAGTGGCTGGCAGGCTGTCCATCTTTACAACTCTTATGGAATGCAGATTCCTTCTTGGAGGTCTATTAAATCAAATGGGGTTGAAGGATGCCTTTTTTTCTTTAAATTCCTGTGTGTGTGCATGTGTGCGTGTGAGTGTGTGTGTGTATTTATTAATATGTGTACTGTATATGCATGCACGCCAACATGTCTGCAATATAATTTGTGTATGTGTGTGTATATGTATGAATGCGCTTTGTTTGTGAGTATACATGTGTATTATATACCGTACATGTATGTATATGTGGACTTACATGTAGTGAGAGAGAAATTGAGCAAGAGAGTGAAAGAGAGCGAGTGAAAGAGAGAGAGATGGAGGACAAGGCTGGCCAGGCTGTCAGCCATCACAAACATCCTCCGCTCGCCTGCTGACTTAGCCAGAGGAGAAGCTCCGGGGACTCTTCTCAAATCATGTTTCTTTACGAGACGACAGGAAATGAGAATTCACAAAATGAGAAAATAAAAACCTTATTAACTTGGAATCTTCAAAAAAAAAAAAAAAAAAGCAAATAAACAGTCTTCGCGGCTGCCAAGGCTCAGAACTTGAAAGGCCAAACCAGAGTTCCTCTCAGCGTTTTTAAGAGCGATGGCGGTTGGCTCAGGCTGCTGAGCCCGCTCGTTTTTGATTGGCTCATCACGCTGGTTCATCCCGGGCCCAAAAGACTGGGGTTTCAGACAGAGGAGGAGTGGGAGGGTGAGTTTGTGAGAGCTCATCAGTCCGGAATGATCCGGGAGGACCTGAGAGAGCGTGGCAGTAATGAAGGAAGCACATTCCCCTCAACGGTTTTCCCTGATTGGATTTGCCTCAGCATTCTGTACTGTGACTAAACGTCTCCATGGGAACAAAATAAACAAACTGTAATCCATGCAGTTGTTCAATCTAACCGCAAAGTACAATATTCTTTTTTAATGCATTTATCATTTTCTGCCAATTTAGAATGTCCAATATTACGAAAGACTACACAACAATATGAATAACATTAGATTTAACAGTGCTCATTACCGCAACATCCGCTATTGATTCGGAAGAGCACAGATATGCCTCCAGACATTTAGTAAATTTCACACGTGTTTAGCTAATGTTAACTTTCCAACATTTAACAAAAAACATACATTTAACAAATGTAATATTTCTCAAATATTTACAGTTACAGGTTTTAGAACCTGTTTGTGTGGATTTTTTTTAGCCAATCAATGACTTGAGAACAGAGAACACCCAGGAAAGCAACAGACACCTGTGCTCTTGACTGTAGACAGGCTTAAATGGCATATTCTCATAAAAAATTGAATGACATAAATAAATAAATAAATAAATAAATAAATAAATAAAACCACCACTTGTTTTGATTGCTGTGGTGTTGCTGCCATAAAATGGCAATCTGATCTGCCATGTGCTATTTTATGAGATTTGTTTCAATGCATGTGTGATGCCGTTGTGCTGTATTTGTCAGATATATTCCCTGAGGCTGTTTTGTATAATCTAATCACCATTTCCATGAAGGATAGCTGTGAGAAGTGTATTGTTTGAGGCTTTTCTGGCATGCAGTTTTAAACCTCTTAATTCTACAAAACTGAGCTGTTTGAAAAAATATTTTTCTATGAAAATTAATAATGGATGTCAGGATTTGAGAGGTTAGAACTGAAATCGGTGCAGAAAACTGCTCTAGGCTGGCTGACTCACAGAATAATGTCTGAACACGATGCAGAGAAATAATGAGCTCTACCTTCTGTCTCCAATAACGATGAAGTTTAACTTCTTCTCAAGGTTATCTGCGGGATACCTATTTTTACATCGGAGCATTACCCGTACTAAATAAACACTAACCTTACTTGGACTGATATTCCAGATACAGTAAGTCAAATAGCCAGAGCCAGCATTGCCTCTAATTAAATTGACCGTTTCTAAGTAAATGTGTTGGTCTGTTTTTCAGAAATTGTTTTGGGAGGAAGAATTTTTTTTCATTTCCATTAATAATTGTTGTTGTAACTAATAACTACCCTTGTCTTTCCCCTCTCTCTGCTGTCTGCTGCTGATCCTGGTGTAAAACATAAATGGGACAGTGCTGATGCCGATTATTGAAGGCCAAAGCAGCCATATCCCGGTTTTGGCCTTTTATGCCTGCTAGTGATTGGACCTTGCACTGCCTTCTGTACTGCTGTGCTTGGGGACGTGGCACAAATATGGGCGCCGAGGCTCGAGGGGTGCGGGGGGTGGGGGGGGGGGGGGTTTGGGGGTTTGGGGGGCTGGGTGGGATTGGGCTGGGGGGTGGGGGGAGTGGAGAGGGGGGGTTGGGGCGGGGGGAGTGGGTGGTGGGTGTGGTCACACGCCATGGCAGGATCCCAGTCATCCGTGTTATTTTAACTGAATAGCATTTCTGACACGGCTTGGCTGAAGCAACGCTCTTCAGGTCTGTTTTAAATAATTTCGTGGCAGCCCTCGCCTTCGCGGGACGCGTTCACAAAGGCCGGTTTGTTTCTCTTATTCGGTTGTGACGGCCGTTTGCGAGACGGTGCCTGGCGTCGTATTGTTTCCTCGTACCCGAAATCTTCAGACGGAGAGAAAACTCTGTGTTCCCTGGCTCTTTTGGCTGTCGCGTAATTTAAATATGGTTCAGTTGCGGTATTGGAAACGTTTGGACGGGACTCTCACTCCTTAATCCACCAATCTGGATGTTCAGGTCTTGAGAGATCTCCAGACACGCAACTTACCGTACGGGAACAGCTCTTGCCGTAACGATGATAAGCTCTCCACAGACGTGCAGTTTTAGACAGCTTGTCGGAATCTCAGAGGGTTGTTTGTAAAAGTGTGAGGTGCTGGCTGCTGTGTTTCTAGAATTATGAAACCCGTATGTCACAGGCTAAACTGTACCTAAATAACAATGTTTTTGACAGTTTGTTTGGGACGTTAGCCTACATCTTCCAGAAGATTTCTACTCAGTAATTGTGTAGGTCATCCACAGGGTTCAGACAAAGAAGCAAGAGTCACTCCGGAGGGGCAGAGCAACTCTTGGCCCCTCCCAGTACCTGGGGGCGTGGTCAGGCTACACAGGATTGGTGTGAGGTCTCTGATTGGTTTGTGAGACTGACAGACTTGGGTGAAGTCATTTGGCCACCCTTAAGATCTGTCTGCCAGGCCTTGAGATGGTGTATGGATGGATACTACTGATCTGGCCTGTACCATTGGCTGAGAAGCGAAAGGTTTGGATTTGGATTAGACTTCTAATTGTATAGGATTGGATTAAATTGCCTTAGATTTTAATTGAATTTTGCATTTGGATTTGGCTGGTTGGATTTTGGGGCTGGTTTTGGATTTGATTTATTTTAGGGTTGATATAGGAAGATATTGCCCCAAAAAAGATAAACAAAAGGAGATAAACAGTCTGAATGCACAATTAGAATGTAATACCATGAGGGATGAAGAATTTCAGGAGAACTTTCAGGAGTCTTAAGCCTGCTTAATGTAGGTGGTGAAATGGTACATTACATCACGTAATTCCCTTTTTCATTTTTTTTGGGTTTCAAAACTGGATTTGAACATCATTAGGCTTGTGTACAGAGAAAGCCCTTGAAGTCATCTTGAAGTCTGATGGAGGTCTAAGCTGGTGGTTTCAGCTCAGTTGCTTCCCAGAGTTCTGTTCTGTCCAGTGATTTGCAGACTTAATCAGGAGAGTGGCCAATCCCCCCCACAAATATGCACGTTTGTCCAGTCCGAGATGTCCGTCATTCTTTGTCACAAAAATGGACAGAATGTCTTGTCTGTTTCTCACCATTCATCTCTGCCATTTCCATCATAAAGAAAAATACCGCTAGCAGAAATTTCTGCGTGCTATCCACGGCAAAGTGTCTTGATTTATGTTTTTTCCAAGCTGCCGATCATGTTGCCTGAGGACAAATGCACGCGCTTCCTTGTACACCACATTTCATTGTTTCCGTTCGGAAGGCAGGCGCAGTTAACTTCAGCTCCTTAGCAACCCCTTGCATTGATTACAGCAGGGGGGAAAAAGTCACTTTTCATCACCTCGAGAGTAAAAAGAGAGTTCACAACCAAACAGGAAATGGGTTAGACATCTGTCTTCATTCGAAAGGAAGAGCTCTCGGCTCCTCGCACGGGGGGAAAGATTTACTGTCCGGTACACCGCAGTGATCCGCTGGTGCTAATCAATTTTACATTACGTACAGGGAGCCAGCCGACCGCATGTCTAGAGACAGCGAGAGCAGAGACAGCAAGTGCTGTCTGTACACGGTCCATCTGGATGTGCGAGCTCCTTTGTGATGCTGCGTTTCCATGGTTGCGCCGGCATTCTAACTACTGTTCCACAGCGAGCAGAGGAGCGTCTTTTTTTCTACGGGCCCTGAGGAGACGTGGGATGGGACAGGGGTGCAGACGCATAATTAGGGGGATCAGCTGCAGCTGGAGGTATTAAAATCAGGGTGACTGACGGTGACGACCTCCAGCTCAGTGTTGGATTTGGGATGGCGGATCAATGTAAAAGACAAAGCAAAGCCATGAATCCAGCATCATGTGACACAATCACCTGACGTGCATTCTCTATGCATGTGGTACACATGGAGTAAGGGCTAAATATTGTGCGATAAATTTAAAAGCTGAAAAATTATGACCGTTTTTTAAAATGCATTAGATGTTTTATGCCCCCAAATTTGCCCAGTCATGCTCATTTTGCTGCCCTCATCGCAACCAAAAAAATAATCCTCTCCAGATTTCATCAGTACTCATGACAGGCAAACAAATCTGATCATCAGCTGAACTGAATTTTAAATGAACGGTCATTTTTTACCTTTCCACTTCTCTTATTTCTGTCAAACTTCCAGATTTTTTGCATATTATACTGTATTACCTATCAATTACAGTGTTGACAAACCTAGATTGTGCCAGTTAAGATTTTCATTGCAGTATTATATTCAGGAAAGTTTTATAATCCGGAAGGAAAATCAACTGGATGATGAATCTTTTTCATAAATAATTTTTGCCAATTGGGCTCACTGGATTTGTAAAATATTCAGTTCTTTGAGGTCTTTGGTTGAAAGTTTTGTTGAGTAAGAACTATCTTTAAATGTAATCTATACAACAAAGTGCTTTAGTTCATTCTTTTCATTGTTCAATTTTTCTAACATTTCAAAATGAATAATTTAATGATTTAATCAAAATAAATATGCTAAGCTATTAAAAGGAAACGCAATCCCTCTTCTGAAAGAGTACCAGAAGAGCTAGCCAAAGACAATGTTTACATTTTTTTTTTTCATCAACTGTTAAGATGACTGAGGCTAAAAGCATAGGGCCGAAAAAATCGGAACAATACTTGTGTATGAACTTCTTCTCCACTCCTGATGTGTTTAAGCTGATCCACTGCGCACATCACGGTGGAAACGGCTCCTGGCATTCTCCCAAACAGCTGCCAGAAGAGTCCCATCCATTAGTGCATGGGACACACCTGCATCTATTAGTACATGGGACACACCTGCATCCAAAACCCCAGGCCCCTTGTTCGAAGAGAATTAAATTCATTAATAATATTCAAAAACATTTTTTAAAATAAATCTTATTCGAACTGTGAAAGCACTGACAGTGTCACTGTTCAAAAATGAGCTATATGATAATACTCCTCTTCATTTTTATTTTATGGTTTTTATGCTTATCAGGGCTTGTTATGGATGTAATCTATACGCATGTAGAATTTAATTTTTAGCTTGGCATTGTTCATTTGCACCTGCACTACAGTGATGTGGACGGAGTGT
The DNA here is from genome assembly GCF_018555375.3 of Anguilla rostrata. Taxonomy (NCBI): domain Eukaryota; kingdom Metazoa; phylum Chordata; class Actinopteri; order Anguilliformes; family Anguillidae; genus Anguilla; species Anguilla rostrata. Next base: position 3,579,713 of record NC_057950.1, on the reverse strand, counting down.
GGCACATGGTAGAACTGCTTAACCAAGTCCGGTTCGATTCCGGTAAGGACATGCGTGTACCTTGAGCAAGGTACTTAACCTGCATTGCTTCAGTAATTATCCAGCTGTATAATGGATACAGTAAATGCTAGTAAAGTTGGTAAGTCGCTTGATAACGTCTGCTAATGCCTGTAATGTAATGTAGTAGTTCCATCTGTAGTGGCTGGGCTGGGAATGTTGTGGGCCATATCTGGAATTATTGCTCATATTTAATCAGGAGAAAGCACGTGTGTTTACCTTACATTGCAAAATGAATGTGACGTAACCATGGTAACCGAATCGTCTGACACAGACCCCGCCGGGCTGAACTAGCATTCTGGGTTTGAGCGGACCGAGCCCAAATCTGTTCACAGGTGTGCCTCCCCCCCCGGACAAAAACGACCCGTGAGGCCAGTGTGTTCACTTACGGGAGCTGAAGAGAGTGTAGTGGTATCCCCAGCTAACAATTTCTGGGTCCCAGCACTTTTGGTGGAATATTTGTGCAAGTGCTCCCAACGTCTACATCTGGCAGGCTTCCCAGATGTCCATGTCACAGAGAACGTTGCGAGAACGCTCTCATAAAGTCATCCATCTTCATTTAACTGACAAACTTGGTCAACAGTGGACAAGGAATCTTGCATTTCACTTACATTAGGAATATTCTGAAGATCCTACAGAACCTTACCCTCTGTGATATCTCTTAAACTAAATGGTCATTGCAAGTAAGCATATTTGAATTTGCTGTGATCTTCCAGAACTTTCTGAAACAATAAACTAATTCCAAGACTGGGGAGCACTGTTTTCATACTATTTCACAAACAAAATGAAATCCAAGCTGAACTGTTCTATTCAAGAAAATGTTCTCCATTGTTCTGTAAACATTCTGTGTGACATTCACATCACGGATTATATTATTGCGGGGACCTTGTGACAATTTACCCCGAGTTTTTCCCCATTTTCTTTCTCAGAACCACACGTTTATCCAATCAGATGAAGCGACTGAGCTATGTGGGCGTGTTCCTCTTGGGTTTCCGGGTTTGTGTTGGTGGTTATTCGTCGCACGCGTTAGCTTTTCCATCCCTGTGTCCAGACAGCCTAGAATGTCAGGGACAGACCATTGACAAAGAGGCGCCAGATTAAATTGTCAGTTAAATTCTCCCCAAATTTTTCTTCCTCTCGTTCTTTTCTTTAAGGGAGCTGCCAGCCTCTCCGCACTTTGAAGGCCTTCGGTTTTCCAAACCACCGATGGAGCATCCCTCTCTGCCCTTGGCTAGTGCCGCGCGACGGCGCGCCAAGAACTGCGAGGACTCATTACAGAGGGAGTCTGACAATCATTACGGAGTATCCTGCTAAACAGCTGTGCGTGCGCGTGTTTCTTTGTCACGCTGGGTTGCGTTGTTCACTGGAAAGAAGAGGACCAGCCATGACGTAGCCGCATCGGTCTTCGGGTTGGATGCCATCTTGCTCATGAGCGTGCCAAGGAAGAAGGGAAGAAGCGTAGATGCGCTGGTTGTTGGGCCACACCCCCTTCCTAAGTGACTTCGCATGAACCTCCAAAAAAACCAAAATGCCTCAACACAGGAAAATTACTTAAACAAACCTACAAATAAGACCAGATAGGCGATCACAGAGAAATAGAGCAATATGGGGTAAAAAATCTAGAGAAATAGTTATACCAGAATGAATCCTGCTACACGTGCGTCCGTGCGTGTCTGGGCTAGGCAACCGCTCAGCTGATTTTAGCGTCCTTGTTTCACAATGACCACCTTCACCACAGTCTCTGTGAACACAATCGCACTCTTAAGTAAACCCAATCAAAAACCTGTTGTTTGAACTGAAGAAAGCAGCCCAGAACAGCAGTCCCTTAAGGATATTCCCTCCAAATGTGTTTACCAGACTTGTTAAACATTAATAAAACTTTAATAGCCAGAGGCTCTGTGACCTCACCCACACCAGGGGAGACTGCAGCAAGCACTGATCTTCAAGGGTGCCAATAATTATGAAACTAATGTCTTTATGAATTTATAACTTGACAAGGGTGTTATTTTGGTTGATTCCATTGAGTCGTAATGAAGTACAGTATTTTCCAACAACATCTCGGTATTGGAGTTATTTGTTTACTGTGGTTGTTTTCTGAATCTTCAAGGTTGCCAATATTTTTGGACCTGACTGTATTTTGGATGTATTTTGTAACTAAATGCATTTTGGTTTATTTTTACTTTTTTCTGATGGAAAATGGGTCTCGTGTTATACATGTCAACCTCATACTCCAGTGAAACAGGGAATGACCCAGTGAAACAGGAAACTTTAAACAGGCAGATAAAATGCAGCAACATTAAATTTAACAAGTGTGCTTGCAAAGGGAATTACTTTATTAATCTCTTTTTCCCCCTTTGAAAATGAATAGGAAGATTTTAATTCTCAGAGTGCACATTTTCAGATTTTATTGCTTCCTCTGTTCATTTTACCTTAAATTGATTTCAGTTGGTATGCAACTGAGGTTTGATTATTATTTGAGCGTTTCTTGTTAAAACAAAGGTATGAATGTTACTGGCTTGTGAAACATCTTCAAAATGTCTTTTTTGGACGGGAACAGTTCGACCGCAACGTGCACGGTCAAAGAGATTCCAGGTTGATTTTGCTTTGGCATGCTTCAGAAGTACATTTTCGATAATTTTATGTCCAGACTAAATACACCTCTCATTTTAAAAGATAATATTTTTGGCATCCAAAGGCACACCAATTTTCTCTACAGGCACATTCCCATCTTAGCAGAGGTATGATGGGGGGGGGAGGGGGGGGCAGTGGCCAAAGATTAGCAGCGTTCAGATTCGGACCCTTCCTGAACCCCTCTTCCCCATGATACCCCACCGCACCCCACATCAAAGGAGGGGTGTGCCCCCCCCCCCGCCCGACCCGGGACCTCTCCCTCTCCCTCTCGGTCCCTGTGATGCTCTGGCTGTATGTGGCCAACTAAAGCAAACACAGATGGTGTGTCTCCTGCAGGCACAGCCTCTCTCTGTTTCCCGAAAAGAAGCTGATGAGGCTCAAAATGGCGGCTCGCTGGTCACGCTGAGGGCCAGCGCTGGTGTTTTGGGTCGGTGCTCGGTCTGTTGGGCGGCAGAATTTTTTTGCAAACTCGATATCGCACAGAGCTATGGTTAGCTGTCAATCATGGACTTGCTTTAACCAATGAATGAAAAACTAATTTTCTTCAAAGCGAAGCACAAAGATTGTAATGAGTTGGTCACTGGTACAGAAGCTCCACCCCTTTTTGGGCTTGGGCAGCCTTGTCCTGCCATCACTGGTTATGTTCTAGAAACCGCTCACCACTTCCCACGAAAAAAAGATCCTGCAGGTAGTACAGGGTTAAAACCTCCGCTGTTTCAATCAGATCCTTTTCCCCTCCTGCTGAACAGTAACTGTCAGCAGCCCAGGGTCCTGTTTCACAAAGCAGGATTACTGAGTTAGCTGGATAACTGCGCTGAGTAAAACCCTGTTTCACAAAGCAGGATTACTGAGTTAGCTGGATAACTGCGCTGAGTAAAACCCTGTTTCACAAAGCAGGATTACTGAGTTAGCTGGATAACTGCGCTGAGTAAAACCCTGTTTCACAAAGCAGGATTACTGAGTTAGCTGGATAATTGTGCTGAGTAAAACCCTGTATCACAAAGCAGGATTACTGAGTTAGCTGGATAACTGCACTGAGTAAAACCCTATTTCACAAAGCAGGATTACTGAGTTAGCTGGATAACTGCACTGAGTAAAACCCGGAGCAGCCCTTTTTTTTTACTTCAGTCCATGTTCCATATTTGGGAGGGTTCCTGGTTTTACTCAGAGCAGTTACCCAGCTCACTACGTAATCCTGCTTCCTGAAACAGGTCCTGGCTCATTTACAGTATCACATTGTTGGGTACGTACAGTACTGCTGTGGTAATACAATGCCTTTGTGGCTGTACAATACAGGTTCCCCCCTGTGTGATAATTTACCTTTCTGACCAGCTTAAGATGTGTAAAAATGCCTTTGGCTGTTCACACAGGCATTACTCTGAGCTTTCTGGGCCGGGGAAAATGCCCTTATCAGAGAGCCAGCAGCTGCTGAAAGATGGGAAATGTCACTGGGTCACTGGTGTCAAGCAATTAAAAGCATGCCATCTTACGAGGCCCAGCACAGGGAGATAAACTTTAAACCTCAAGTCCTCCGGAGCTCAGACTTGTCAAGAAGCGCAGGGGATCATCAACTCTTGAGATTGCGCGCATAAGCTCTTCTGAACAACGGGGTCAAGAGATAAGGTTGCCTGGCTCGCCTCGGTCGAGCAATAATGTGATTAGGAGTATATAAATGTTAAATATCTCCCCCGAACTACCAGGACCGGACTTCCCTCTTCAGTGCTCAGCGCGTGTTCGTGTTCAGGACCGTTAGTGTTCGTTAGTGTCTCAGCGATGACGGCTCTCATCATGCAGGGGCTACAGACAGCTCCCGTTTTATTTACATTTTATAGCTGCTGCTTTTGGGAAAGTGCCCAGTCTGGCTCTATATACAACTCGCACACACCCAAAAGATAAATATCAGTCAGGTCAGGTGCTCCACACACCTTGAGTTTTCAGCAAGGTCACAGAAAAAAAAAAAAAAACTAGCAGCAAATACAGTTTCGTGAATAAAGCGCACTGTCTTTTTAGCTCCCCGCAGAACGCGTTTATTATTACCGCCATTATAGCAGCTCGGGCCAGCCGAAGCACTGCCGTAAATACAGAGTAATTCTGTCCACTGAATATATTCGGAGGAGCCCTGACTGCAGCGGGGACAGATAAAGTTCACCGTAGCAGAAAGCAGTGATTACGGGGGCCGGACTCGCACATTGGCATTTACGGGCGGTTGAGCGTTTCCGCCGCTCGCCTCGCCGATTCCCGCCACGGAGAGCGGCGCGCATATCGAGCGGAATGTAAAACGACCTTTTCTTAATACGCACTGAACGATTTACATTTTTTTTTTCTTTTGATGAGAATGGCATTATATTACGCTTTCCTCCCCTTTGTAAAACCTAAGGCATGTACAGTGGTGCGTTTCTTTGCCTGGCGAGTGTTCTCTCCACGTTCTGCATTCTGGTTCGCGTCAAGATCACCCTCCTGGTGACAAGAGCTTCCACTTCAACTGAAAAACATTCCGGAAGGGGAAGGTGTGGCGGTGGCTGTTGCGCATATGTTCGTCTGCCCCCTCGGCCCCCTTGTGGCCGAGGAGGGAAATGCATTGGCAGAGAGGGTTGCTTTTTATTTGCAAAACTGTATAAACACAACCCTTTTGTTGTGTTTGGCTGTTTGCGGGCTCTTTCTGCTTTATTGGACAGGACAGTGAAGAGAGGCAGGATGAACGAAACGCACAGGCGAGGCGTGTTTCAAAGCCGTCAGGGCAGCCCTGCCCTCCGTTTTCTATTCCGCTTTAATCTTCAAACACGTCATCTGAACTCCCTAAAAAACCACCAGCGCAGGGCTCGGCAAAGGCCGTGTCCCGCAGGGATTAACAAGCAACATTAGCGGCTGTGGGAATGTGGGCTTTTAAAGCAGGAGTTATGGACGCGGGGGTCAGACTGGGGGGGTTTAGGGTAGGCCGCAGCTCCTGCAACGTCACTGGCGCTGGAATTTCGTCCCCTACGTTCCACGCGGCGAGCATACGTGTCAGATGAGAGCGATCGAGAGGAGATTCATGCCCCTGGAATTCCTAAACCCTCCTCCAGGCCCCGCAAGGTGATGGATGGCAGACGTGAGGAGGAGGAGGAAAACGTGGGGTGACCTCATCCGCCTAAAAAACCTTGCACCCCGCCGACCGGCCCAGAAGCAGGACATGGTTGTGAGGGTCAGAGGTCACGGGGAGTGTCGTGTCAAACTGCAAATATTTTGACACAATCCACTCAAATGTCATCTTGCGTGGTTGTGTCTTCCGGGGTGGTCTAAACAAGACCAAAAAATAAATAAATAAACAGACTCAGTGATTTGTCTTACAAACTCTGAACACAGAGTCTAGAGGAACCCGTTAAATGTTTATGACCATAATAAAAATGATACTGATAGGATTTTAAGTGCATTTGGACCGAGAGAACCATCCATGAGGACAGCTTATGTGACGGACATACAGGAAAGTCAACACCTTCTCTACAGTCGTTTCGCAGGGCACGACAAGGGAACCAAGCAACATGCAGTATAAATGTTATTAAAATATGAAACTGGATGATAATCAGCTTTACTACACGCGTGTTCTGTTGCCAGGATCCCACGCCTGACACTGTCGCTGTCCTCCTTGTGCTTCTGCTGTTTTATTTTGGCTCCCGGCAGGTGGAGCCCAGTCTCTTTCTTTCTGATGCTTGATGAGGGAAATCGCTTTAGTTTCCCATTTGGGGTACCAGCTGGGTTCTTGTTGGGTTCCTCTCGGGGGGCCCCGATTGGGTCTGAGGTTGCAGGTTCCACTTGGAAGCACAATGGGATAAAGGCAAATGGAATGCCCTCCTCGCGTTCCGTGCCTCTCGCATTCCTGCAACTGCCAGAGACACCTCGGAAAGTTCTGGATTTACAAGCCTCAGATACCAGCTCGGTTCTGATGCTCTGTCGGCCTGCCAGAGAAAAGGGAGAGAGGAAGGTGCCCTCTGCTTCCTGGCTGCTTTGGCCGGACGGATGCTCGGCCCTGTCTGACAGGGTCGGTAGCCGGCCACGTTCTCTGACAGAGGCGCTTGGCAGGGATTCAGAAAGGATCCATAAGGAAAAAAAGAAAAAAGCCACAGATTTTACAGGCACGGTACAATACCCACAAATACCGTCATGGTGAGGCGTATACCATGTGTCCACCGACAAGCGCAGACAATCCGGCGGTGTGAATTTTAGCACCGTGGTACAATCCTTACGCGAAACGCTGACACGGTAACCGCTATCTCTGGCTCCGCTATGCCAAGCTTCCCTCCCCTGTTTGACTTCCTGAGGCAGCACACCACAGCGTCCGTCCTGAGGGGCGGACAGACGTCTCCGGACGGTGAATAACTGTCACTGTTTCCACTGCAATGTGTTTATCCAACTCTTTAGCATGTCGATGGCTGTTTTGGGCCTGTCTCAGGCTGTATGAGCTGCACTCTGGCAGTCAAGGGGGGGAAATGTCACATTCCCAGCGTCTCCTATTGGCTGCTTTGATAGGACAGGAAGTCACAGGTGCCTCTGTAATCTTTTAACGCTCTTCACTAGAGGCTGGCAGTCTCCTTGTTCCAGAGGTGGGAAGTCTGGGGGTCAGATAGTAAAAGTCTTGCCATGTATTTTTTCTATCCTTTATCTCTAGCAGCACATTTCACCAATTAGTTCAAACCTCCCGGCTGACAAATTGTCCTTATTAGCAAATCCAGGTGATTGGAACAAAATACTTTTATTTTATGAACCAGAATTTTCCACCTCTGCCTTTTTCCCCTCACATGAGTTGCCACCATTTGCTTTCTTGAATACAGGACACGATGTACAACGAGTATTGTTATGTGTTGTGTTATTCCATTTTATATATTGTTTAATATCACATTTGCAGTGTATGGTAATGTGGGATGTCCTGCAGGACAGCCATTTTGGTTAAAAGACAGGGGTTGTCAGCAAACCTACCTTCAGGTCCCGTTACTTTCCAGATCTGTTGAGCTTTTTCCTGCTCCTTGGTGATGATCTTTTTCTCTGGCCCGTTTTACCGGGGGCCGTTACTGATTGGCTGTGTTGATCTGGCCAATGGCAGGATGACTAACTCAGACTTCCTAAGCAGTGACCAGGGGTCAAGTGACCCTTGATTTGACCCGGCAGTGACCTCACGCTGGTGCAAACACCCCATACAATGAGCCCTTCTCAGCCGATGTGGTCACAGCCTGTCCCTCACACTGACAACGGAAAAGTCTGGATTATCTTATTTTCCGGATCACATACTGACCCCCCCACCCCCCCTTCTTCTGTTAATCATCTCTCACTGTACTTATTCCCAGACTCCTCTGGTGACAGGTCATCATTAGTATGACATATAGATCTTGGAAATGCTTTTCAATGATGTCGCTCTACCATGGTGGGGTGTGGGGGGGGGAGGGAATGGACTTTTTTCTGGCAAAAATCCTTTAAAAATACGGGACCTGGACTCGGCTGAGAGCGGGGCGCATAAATAAGCGAGGTCAGCCTTTTTGGCGAAATGTTACCCTGGACAATTTCTGCAGAAACTAAAACACAGAGAACGTGTTTGTTTGGACTTATCAAGTGTTCATGAATCAGCTTCATAACGGCTATTGACCTTCGTGTGTGTAGAGCCTCTCATACTAAAAACTTTCATGATTCAATTTCCCCTCTTGAGAGGGGAAAAAAATGAGCACATTCTGGTCCATGAGATCCATAGATGTTTTCCATAATATAAAAGGTACAGTTCAAATTCATATATTATTTCAGTTTCTATTTATCTTTTCAACTGGCTCTGAAAGTTTAATCAATGTTTTTTTTTACAGGGTTTTTTGAAGAGTTTCTGATGACCTGTCTTTACAAATAAAAGCCTGAGCTTCAATACTGCCAAAACTTCATCATTTATTCATGATAACAGAATATTTATGAATAATGTATCATATATCCACCCGCTGAAAGCAAAACTACCAAAAATAGCTCAAAATAAAACGAAATATAAGCAAACATGTATGATAAATATGATATGATAAAAATATATGATATTTGAATGGTGGACCAAGATGAATGTATTTGAATTCCAAGAGCGTGTCCAGACTGTTGCCATTGGACTTTTTTATGCCTAATGTTGCATAACACAGGATGTTCTTTAGTCAGGCCAGCCAGCCCCTCCCTTGTCATCTGTCCAAATGTTTTCCATTTTTCCACAAAGCAAGCACAGAGAAAAGCTAATGGCTTTGTGAGGCGAACACTTAAGGTAACTACAGCATCACAGCAAAACCTCAGGGATTCAATGACAGTTAAGTGGCAATCTTGCTGCAATTATATAATTTGGGCATATTTAGTACCTCTTTCCCCTGCACCCCCGCTTCCAGCATTATACATAACTGGTATTTTAAATCCACATCACATCACCTGCCGACCCAGGGATGGACAATCTTGGCAAGTCCATCCAAATGGGTCTAACTCGTACAAACTGAACCGCTTGTCATATTTTTATTTTCTCCTGAAGATCTGAGGGAATTAACTTTCTGCAGCATGCGCTGCAATGGTCTGCTTATTTACACTCCCCCACAGTACTGACCTGTGCATTTCACAGACAAGATTTCTGAAAAACTGAGAACATGTTTTTCTTCACTTAACAGCACAGCTGGCCAATACCCAATCATATTATCAAATATGTAAGCATTCCTTGTTATATGCATTATGAATAATTCCTTGTGGTGTAACAGGTGTTAGTGGTAGAGGTGACTGAGGTAACTGGCCTTTTTTTCCTCCAGGTAAAGTCTTACTCCATCCACCTTTGCTTTTGGTAAAATCTCTGCAGCTCATCAACGGAGATTAAGGTCCGAACTGATCATTAAAAAAACACTTTATTGATCCGCACAGGAGCCAAGATTGATCGGATTTCTCAATCGGCTTGCAACACAGTTTGGGACCTCAACGGCAGGACTGGACTCATTCCCTCTGCCTATAGATGGAAACTATAACGATGACATTACATCACAGGCATTTAGCAGACGCTCTTATCCAGAGCAACTTACACAACTTTTACATTACATCCATTTATACAGCTGGACATAGACTGAAGCAATGCAGGTTAAGTACCTTGCTCAAGGGTACAACAGCTGTGTCCTACCCAGGAATCAAACCAGTGAGCTTTAGGTTACAAGACCAGTTCCCTACCAGTTATACTACACTGCTGCCCGGTTATTTCATGGTTTCACCATGGTTGGACTTCTTTTGGGTCACCTCCATCGAAGCTCTCTCTGGAAGGATTTTCTGTGAGGAATCAACCCAAAGAATCAGAGCAATATAGCACGGGGTCCCAAATTGGGACACAAACTGCATTTTGGAGAGGGGTGCTGCAAGATTATGGTTAATCTTCCCGCCAACAGTCCACCTCCCCTCCCCGCCCCCGCCCCATCGCATGGCTCCCATGTGATCTACTGTGAATATAAACACATTTATAGGAATTTGTGAATGAATAATCAGCGTCCCGTGCGCTCGTGTTCCATTAAAAGCACGGCCGATCGCTGCCAAGGCTGGGAGGCTCTTTTCCTGACTAAGGATCTGAACTAGACTGTGGTTAACTCTCCTCGCGGGTCGTTTTAAACGGTACTCTGCTGAAACAGCCATCTCCTCTGTGGCGGTTTTACATTTTTTGGCTTCCTCGAGGCTGACGGCTCCCAATTTCGCGTGGCTTTTCCTGGCAGCCCTTTGGAACCGACGGTCAATAGGAACCTTAAGAATGTCTGAATGGACCACTTTGCTTATCAGTTAGAAAGTCTTTTATTGTACTGGACTTGTATCTGGATTTCGCCCAGAAACAAACACCGTTTAGACTCAGTTTTTTTGTCCAGCGTTCGTCAGCATTGACTCTTCATCCAGCGGCCCGTCTTTTAAAAAAATCTCAGCTCCCAAGGCACGTAGCTGAATTTATATCATTTTAAGGACTATCTGTCTGGACTTAGTTTTCCTGAAATCAATTCTGATCGAGAAACTGCATAATTCATCAGGGTAATGTAGGATAATGTAGCACAATTTTGGACCTCTCAACCTCTCATGAACTGAACCTAAATAACTAGGCTCATTACAGGAGTCACTTTGAAGATTTGATAAAATCGTGACACAGACCACTCCAGATGTCTGTTCCCTTCCACTCCTGCTTTCACGTCTTTATTATTGATATCACGTCTTCATATTATTGATTTAAAACGTCTGGCCCAAACGGCTCTACAATTTTAGCATAATCTAAAAAAACAAAAACACACAACCCAGGCCAGTTATTCTCAGGCTGCAAATGACCAAATAATGCATGAAACTGAAACAGGCTAGCAGAGCCAATAACAGTCAGCCAAACTGTACCGGAACATGTTATATCTTTGTATACTTATATTATTATTACTGTTATTTTATATTTGAAATATGTTTTTATTCGCCATATTTATACCTAGTTTTGAAATGGCAGCTGTAATGTGCTGAATAATTCAGGAAGGCACACATTAGCATGCCTAGCATGCCTCATAGCCACTCTGCTCAGCTACACATCATGCAGTCAGACTGCAGATCCCAGCTTGGCCAGAGGGGTCACTATGGAGCAGTGAAGTTGGCAGTTACCCTCCCTCCCTGGGTGACGCTATTGCGAATTATTGGTCATCTCACGAGTAAACAAACTTTTACTGGGCCTGGATTTGATCTAATCTAAAAAGAGAGCTCCTTCCACCAAGCTAATCACAAGGTTATTTTACTGGAAACACAGCTCAGTGGGTCTTGTACATACTTTTCATGGACAAAATCTTGAACGTTTTGCATTAAAAAGGAATATTTCAATATAAAGCAATAAGTGGCAGAACTTCCATTTGAAAGCTGTGCCAAAATGCTGTCACGTTGTGAACAGCTCCTGTTAGCGGAGCATTTATTGAAGTTTTTTTCACTGTGAATGTTTGGACAGACTTATTCTTGGCCACATTTGGCCTCTCTCTGACTAAAATACTCACACGCAAACACATGTATGTCCGGACACAGGCACATGTGTGCACGCACAGTTTTTCAGTGAGATTTTTTTGTTTTTGTTGACATATCTTAGCCCCTCCTGATTGGATCCCACAGCGGGGGGGGGGGGGGGGGCAGGGGTCTGGGGCTGACAGAGGCAGACAGAGAGGGAGGTGCTCGATTCACCAGCATGGCCCTCATTAGCATACGGCATACAGCACACCAAACAGCCTGGCCACCTGTAGAGTCTCCTCTTCTCAATGTGCTGGAAACTTCTCACTGCCAGAAGTTTACCTCCCTGTTTAGGGAAGACCAGTGAGTGAATTGTTAGATTGTGTGTGTGTGTGTGTGTGTGTGTGTGTCAGAGGGCGAGAAAAGGGGGGAGGAAGAAAAAGAAAGAAAAGAAAGTGAAGTCCCCAGCATTGTGCTCGAGAACTGCCTGAGACTGCAGCCTGTTGGAGCAGTTGTTTAGGAGGGGAGGAGGGGGGGAGTGTCCACCGGGACAGAGGCCCCGCCCACCGCACAGCGATTGGCCGAGGGCAGGGCTGAGGGGCTGTGGGGAAGCCCTGTGGGCGGGGCGCTGTAATCTCAGCCCTGCTTGGGGGCCGGCGGGCGAGTCAGACCCCGCGAGCCGCTGCTTCTTATGCTGTAGGTGTGCCTGTGTGGAGCCAGAGCAGAGCTCAGCGCCGGGGCAACTCTCCCGCTCACAGCCACCCGAGCGCTCTGCCAAACTTGGGGGGCTTACACACGCACCCGTCCCGGGCCCCGCTCCTGTCCCTGGACCAGAGGATCCACTCCTGGGGGGGCTTTTTGACGCACCCACCCAAGGCCCCCGCTCCTGTCTCTGGACCAGAGGATCCACTCCTGGGGGGCTTTTTGACGTACCTACCTGGGGCCCCGCTCCTGTCGCTGAACCAGAGGATCCACTCCTGGGGGGCTTATTTACACACCCACCTGGACCCCCTTCTTTTCTTGGGAACAGTGGATCTACACCACGCTCAGAGGCCAGGCCAGGGACAAACTGTCCACAGATTCACCCTCTCTCTCTCCTGAGAGTTCCCTTCTCCCCTCCTCCTCCCCCCCTTCCCCATCTCAGCCTGATGCTCTTTTCCTCTCCAACCATGGCGAGACGGCAAAGCCAGGCTTCGCCCGCCGAGGCCGCGACCTTCGCCTACGCCCTGGCCCTCCTCTTCCTCACCTCGTCCGCCGCCGCCGCCGCCGCCGAAGAGTACGACTACTACAGCTGGCAGTCGGACAACTTCCACCAGGGGCGCTTCTACGCCAAGCAGCCGCAGTGCGTGGACATCCCGGCCGACCTGCGGCTGTGCCACGGCGTGGGCTACAAGAGGATGCGGCTGCCCAACCTGCTGGAGCACGAGTCCATGCCCGAGGTCCGGCAGCAGGCCGGCAGCTGGGTGCCCCTGCTGGCCAAGCGCTGCCACGGCGACACGCGGGTCTTCCTCTGCTCGCTCTTCGCGCCCGTGTGCCTGGACCGGCCCATCTACCCCTGCCGCTCGCTCTGCGAGGCGGTGCGGGACGGGTGCGCCCCCGTCATGGAGACCTACGGGTTCCCCTGGCCCGAGATGCTCCAGTGCGACAAGTTCCCCCTCGACAATGACCTGTGCATCCCCATGCAGGCCCCCGGCGGGCACGTCACACAGACCCCAGGTAACGCCAGCCTCCTGCCCGCCTCCTGCCCGCACTGACACACTCACCTGCTGCACGATCAACTAAAGAAAGTCCCATTAGACACGAGCAGTAGGACTAGCAATGGCTATGAAATTGGTGTTAGTGTTTCTAAATGAGTGTTCTTAGTGTTGTACACAGGAACTTTTTTAGTGTAAGTTTAACAAAAAGTTTTAAAAAATGTACATCATCAGAGAGAATTGTACTCAATCAAAGTTGATAACAAAAAATAAAAAATAATAATAGGCAGGCACAGTAGAGCCATGTGCTGCATGTATCACACTAAATCTGTAACAAACTGTGAATTAAATAACTATAATAATACATACATAATAAAAAAAACTTTTTAAAAATATAATAATAAAGATATCATTTTATCCGTAAGCAGTTTGTCATGCTACTGTACACTGTGAAAAGTACAGTACATGCAGGTGGAAGCCTCTCATGGAACTGAACTCCACTATCCATACAAAAAGCATCCTCTCAAATAGCAAGCGAAAAGGAGATTTCGTTTCCATGTTTCCATTTCCAACAGACATACTGTTTTAGTGCCTTTGACCTACAGTGCTTTTCACACTGGTTTAATTTGAGGATTACTTGTAGAGGTCAGCACACAGAATATCGCTGCATCCATCATCCCAGAAAGAGCTGTTGTTCTGTAAAGGGAGAACGCTTAGATATGATCTAATCTCTGTGGACACATGAGGTTATTTGAATGGGGGTAACCCAACAGCATGCTTTACCTAATATACTGTACTGTGTGCCTTGTATTGCAGAGAATGTGGTGCTATGCTAGACAGAGATTAATGAGATTTTAGGGATTTTATTTTTGGCCTTGTAGGAATATGATGAAAGGGTTATAAAACTAGAAAAGCACCAGTGGGTGACTTTCTGTTTATCAAACAACCTAAATTTAGATTGGGCTCTTTAGAAATTGTCCTTTTTTTTTAAACGCCAGTCACTGGTGTAAGGTAATTTGTTGCGTTCTGCAGGAAAACACTTTGCCCACTTTTGTTATTTGAAAACGAATTTCATCCGCAATGTGGAAATGGCTGGCCCTGTTGGGATCTGGCTTTTATACAGTCTCACAGTGAGGTGGTCGGTTAGCTAGGGAACCAATTACTGCATCAGTCATTAGCCTGAATGGGAGAATATTCGTTTATTGAAGGTGATGAGGGACCACCTGGAGAGGACCAGTGAGTTGACAAAAAAGAGGAAAGGAGACAAAAAGAGAGAGAGAGAAAAAGAGAGTGAGAAAGAAACAATAGCCGAGTACTGTGGGACAATAACAGAATCTCCATAGGGAAATTGAAGGGGGAAAGGCCATGGAAAGAAAGTGATTGACAAGGGAGGGAGGGGGGAGTGATTGACAAGGGAGGTGACTGCCAGCTAAATGCTTGAACAATGCTTATTCTCTCCTTCGGATCTGTCCACTGTGGTTGAAAAGGAGTTAAGAACACTTAGCCGACGTGCTTCGGAACACCAGCCCATACAATGAACTGTGAAGGACGAGCAAAGTCAGAAATATAGATATCAGCAGTAAAACGATACACTTGACTAGAATGTGCAAGCTGCAAACTTGCGGTGGTAACGTGCCAGAGTGCATACATTACATGTGTTATTACGTGTGGCTTGCTGCTATAACATTCCAAAAGTGAAAAGCTTCTCTCCTAACCGTCTGACACACTTTCCAATCATAGACCCCCTTCACCCACGAAAAGCTTTAAAACACATAAATACACATACTGTACAATGTCAACTGTCAGCTAATGTATGATTGCACATGATATATATATATATATATATATATATATATAGTGCTATGTAATATTTCCTCTGGTTAACAGAAGGCAGCTTTAATGTGACCAGTTCTGCAGCTGTGTTGTGTCAGTGCTCCTTGCTCCTGCACTGCTCGATAAGACGAGGCCTTGCGAGATTTTTTATTTTAATTATTTATTTTTTATTATTTACGGCACTACGCAGGCATACCAAGTGTGAGCTTGTGCCCCCGCCGCTCCACTCTGGTGTGGCTGAAGGGGGGGTGGTGAAGCTTGTCTAAAACGAACAATACAATCACATTCACAGTGACACAACCAGAAACACCCCAGTGTGGTTCCTTGAGAAGAACGAATAACTTTCTGCGCAGAAAAACCATGATCTACGGTAACCTCAGAGGGGTCAATGACACCGGCTCCCATCCACATTAAACAGAAGAAAAATCACTGAAAACCTTTCCAGCGTCTGGCTCAAGGCCAGCGAACGCTGTCTTGTACAGCGTTATCACGGCCGTCGCGGCCCTGCAGAGAAAGGGGTGTAAACTCCGGCCTAATTGAACACAGAGAGTAAAATGGCAGCCGACCCAGCACCCCACAAGCGCTGCTTCCACCTTTTAGCCTTGAGCTCAAAAATCGTTCAAAGAGATCTTATCGGGAGTTTGGCCGCCAGAGCGGAGATAAAAATCTAAGAGATAAAATCTAATCTGTCCTGACATTTTATGATATTTCTGGACCGCGAGAATTTGTCTGTGGAAAGCAGCAATGTGCGCACACAAGAAAAAATTCACTTTCGGCTCCTGGAGTCTGAGAGGGGGGGTCCCCAGCCAAACGATCAATATTGCTGGCTGTCGGTGAGGGTTTAGCAGCAATTACTGGAAACAAAAGCCTGAAGACGCACAAGAGCTCGACAAACCCGGCTTGCTTTGAACCATAAGTGGGTCACTCACTACAGGAAAACAGTGATGGGTTAAAAAAAAAGTGTAGCTTAGCCACAGTTACATGAAAGAAACTTCGCAGTCTCCTACGGTAGTCCCTCGGGGAAGTCTAAAGTAAGCCAGCTCACGGCACGTTCCCCACGCGTAGCGTGTGGAGCGTGGTGAACTGCGGGAGTCAGGGCAGTGGTAAGCGACAAGTACAAATGATGTGCTCGTGTGTAACAATTCATGTCCTCTGTGGCGTTATTTGTAGAATAATATTCTTGAAACATTGACCTCTGAAACAGAGGGAGCGTATGCGAGGGTGTAAATCGTGACACGGTATGTTGTTTTTTGTGAGTCAAGCCTCTACAGCTGATTAAATAGCTTGAGAGTTCATTCTTCACGTATTTTGCGCGTTGGTTTCTTTTCCACAGACCCGGTCTCGTTTGTTTGCGCTTAACAGTCGACCCCGAGAAGCACGGCACTGTATACCAATGACCGGCCGTTCGGCTTTGAATACGTCAGCTAGGAAAACGCGCAGCAGAATGCCCTCTTTCAGGGTCAGGAGAGAAGCTTAACCTTCTCTGTTCAGTTTCACCAAAACAGCCAGTTCAGGTCTGTTGCCCCCTCCTAGCCCTTATGCAGCCCGTACCCAGCGAAGCGCACACAAACCCACAACCACAGTGAAGCACAAAACCACAAACATTACAAGGACAAAATATGTTCGCTTAACAACGTGGCGAATACCACGCTGTATATGTTGGCTTTATCACGCGTAGGATTTACAACCGATGTGAGAAGCGCACTGTTTTTCAGAGCACCTGGGGGAGATGCGAGGAGACATTCGAAGCCCTTTCTGTCAGTGCTCACTGCACATTTAAACAGACGGTAGGGTCTCCGCACTAAATCACATGCTGTATTTTATCCAGCCGCAATGTTTTTATCTCAGAACTGTTACTGCTCCCCGACTTAAAGAGTCCAAGCAAGTCATTAAAAACAAAAAAAAAAAAACGGTGACCCCCCCGTGCATGATTCTGGGCTCCGTGTTTTCCCAAAAAAATACTCTGGCTATCAGAAGTGCTAAAGACTCACTTAGAGGCTCGGTTTTTTTTTGTTTTCTCTGAAGGCTAGAGAGAGAAGATAAGAGGTGCGGTTTGGATGTGAGGGCCTGGATTTTTGAGAGGGTCCCAGCGAGGGTGGCGTCGGTACCTTTGCGCCGCTGACAAGCTCGATGACACGGCTTCGCGGCAGAGCCCCTTTGGTGCACCGGACCCCCCCTCATACCCCCCGGGGGGGGCGGGGGTGGTCCCTGTCACTCAAACACTCTGCCACACTATTCATCGTTTCCTGGTGGCGACATTCACAGCTAACGTTGGCATATGAACAAAACACGGATTTTCGTTACTTTGTGGACTACTTTTTTTTTTTTTTTTTTTTTAACAAAAATAACTTTTGTGTCCAAGTACACTTCTGATTTTGTGAATCTGATTTCTGGCCTTCTCTATTTCTTCCTCCTTCCTCAATACTGCAGTTTAGCCCAGGTTATGTAGGGCCGTTGCACAAGTCAAATTCAAACTTATGTTACAATTGCGTGTTATTTTGAAATGTTCACAAAGCCAACAAATGTTTTAACTTTATTGAAATATACAGTACAATGCTCAGTTCATGTGAGTTCATATGAGTCTAACAGAGTTCAAATGAGCCAGGAACACTTGTACTTATTTTTGTGAGTTGATTTAACACTAAAAATGTAACTGTGTTTGATTATTAACTATTACCATAATGCAGAGTATATACTCAAACACAGTAAAGTGTTCAGTGTCAAATCAACTCATAAAACTAAGTACAAGTGATCTTATTAGACTCATATGAACTCACAAGAACTCAGCATTGTACCATATATTTAAATAAAGTTGAAGCACTTGTTGGCTTTGTGAACTCAACGCTGTTTGTCCCTCTCCCTGGATGATGTCACATGACGCCATACATGGGCAGGGTTAGCCAATCAGCACACATGTAGGCTTCAAGAATCTGCAGGGGCAGCCCCCAGTCACAGTAACGTACAGCCTCAGCAATACAAATATCAAAGATATATGCTGACTGGTCAAGCAAACATATGAAACCAGAAGCATATGGATTTATGCCTTTTCCAGCTCCTTATTATCATTGATCCAAAAAAGTCATACTTTCTATTGATAAAAAACACTCCCATCAAAACAGAAATTTCATTAAAGTTAGAAAGGGTTTATTCTTAGCAATATTGCTAAAGAATTCACTGGGGGTAGGTCGACAGTGTTTTCCATCAGGAAATGAGTGAACAAAATCAAGCCATTTGCATAAGAGGCCAAAGGGTGTGGTCACTGAAAATGAAATGTTCAATTCAGAGAGACATATAGAAAGATTTGTGAATAATTTAACGAGGTCCTAACTAACTGCTGGACTGATTATTGGCTGTTACCTTAAATCATTACAGATGCACAATGACAGCGGCAGTTTCATTCTGAAAATAAGGCTGCCGTTACATATGCATGCAATTCCAATCGATGATGAACATTCCAGAATTCTGAACCACCTCCCTTCCCAGGTATGTTGTTTCTCAGGGGCTCGACCGGTATCTGGGAATCCAGTCGTGAACTTTGACCTTTATCGTGTTCTCACAAACACACTTTCCAGAGTGGGCCCTCAGCCCTTTCCGTCCAAAATCCCCCTGGTTTTTTTTTTTTTTTTTCCCGCACGGCAGTTAGAGAACGCGTGCTACTTTCAGAGCGATGTCCAGGCCCCTGTTTGCTTTCCCCCCCTGGCAGTGTGAGATGGATCGGGCCTGATAGCAGCGCTGTCCTGAAGCAGCTCACGGGCAGGCCATGGCGTGCACAGCCAGGTAACTGTCAGCTCCTGCCCTGCGTCGCCTCCGCCTTCTCCCACCTCCCTCTGGGATTTAGCCGCACGGTCTGTTTCCATGACAACCCTTACCTGCGTCTCCAGCGTTCCGTTCTGGTCGCCGTACGGTTTCGGGTTAGTTCTGTGAACTGCCACCTCGAGCGAACTGCGGGGCTTATCTGTTCAAACCATTCCTTTCTCACGGTGCGTTTGTGAATGTCATATCAGACAACAATGGAAAAACGTCTCCTAAAATAGAATGAAATAGAAAAAAAGAGCTAGATGAATTTATTCGGCATAAACACTTTGTATTTTTGTATAACGGTTTATTAATGGAAACAATATCCACTTAATTTTAAACTTTTTGGGGGAAAAAATAAGCAGCAATGTGCTATGACATTGCGTATTGTTTCTGCGTGTATATTGTTTATATCTGTTTATAAACTATTTACTGTGTGTTGGTTGTCGGATAAATATTTAAGCCACTGTGTTGTAAATGATTTAAATAAGCACTGTGTTCTCTCTGCAATACTAAAAAAAGACATCCCCCTCAGGCCTGTTCTGGGGGGGCCAGCAAAAAACAAGTTCACTTTAGATTTGAGCAATTTTTATGTACAAATATCCTCTTATAAGTACAAGTGTGTTTCTCTGTGGAATCAGTTTCGGGTGATTGCTGTCCTACAGAGAAACCCACCCACTGCTTTTGTCTCTGTGTCTTTGTGAGACAATTACATCTCCCCGCCTGGTAGAACTTAGTGTCAATGCAACGGAATTCCTCTAGCATTGATTGTTTTGAACTTTGACCCCTCGTTATCTTCTCAGTGCCCGGGCATTTAAAGGTTTGGCTGATAAAGGTGGAAAAACTCCGGTGTTTCACCTTAAATGAAGGCAGGTCTGGGAATCCCGTAGCGTTTCTTCAACACAGCACACACTCGTATTAAGATTATCTGCAGTGGAATTTTCTCTTCTGACCCTCTCTCCTGAGCAGAGCCCAGAGCATGCCCCAATCCCATTAACTACAGCTGCGTGTGTATGTAACTCTCGTAGGCTTTTTGAGAAATATGAGATGGCTGTTTTTATAAATGACAGAATACCATGCTGTTGTGCACTGGCTGTGCATTTATCAGTAAAAAGGGATTCACTTGAACTGAGAGCAGCCATTTTGAACACAGTAAATCAGGTGAACGAGATATGAAATCTTTCAGCCCGCATTTCAGCTGTCACTTTAAACAGATGGGAGTTCTACAGTGAGAACATTCATGGAAAGCTCTAGAACTCTCTCCCCAAAATACTGGATGGCAGGGCTTTATGTTGGAGGCGTGTCAGCCCTTTTCCTAAGAAGGCCTTTCTGACCATAAATACTACAGATGAGGTCAGAGAGGGCGAGAGAGGCGGACACAGAGAGAAGAGAGAGAGAAAGAGAGAGAGTGAGAGAGACTGACATTCATTTGCACTGAACGGCATGTCTCTAATCGCCCATCTCAGGGCTGCGTAGCGGGGTGCGTCTGTGTTTGCTCTTGTGTGACAGAACTGGGTTTAATCTGATCCAGGTCAGACATCTGCATTTTCAGCAATAAGTATCAATTTATTTATCCCAAGAACTGAAAAATCAATGGAAAGTCAATGGAAACTTTTTTTATTCTGAAAAGTGTCTACTTGGTAGCCTAGGGTGGAGCATTACTGTCATGTACTGTCAAATTTTTCATGTTTTTTTTTAAACTGTTAGATTCAACAATTAAATAGTAATTGCGCAATAAAATTTGCATAAATTTGTCATGTTTAAGTCTGTACCCTGCAGGGGGGGTGTTAAATTATTTTCACAGATATATATATATATATATATATATATATACTTAAAATGGATATAAACGACCTCAGAACTGGGTAATGTCTCCAATTCTCTGTCATTCTGAGTATATTTATAACGCATACAGGGTGAGCGCTGTGAGATTTTCATGTACGATAAGCCGTGTAGCAAGCTTGCAGGTGCATCGTTCTTAGCTAGTCTGTCTTTTGTCATTTGATGGAAAATTGGTAGCTTTGCAGGATCCACATTAGCAATAATTTTAAAAAAGATTCTCAACCCGCCATGGCTTTGGTCATGAATCCGAGCACAGTCCGACGTGTTCACTGTGTCACTGTTACTCTCCATTACAGAGTGGTGTAATACTGTACAGGGATAACACATCACTGTTCACTGCGTCACAGTTACTCTCCATTACAGAGTGGTTTAACGGTGTACAGGGATAACACATGTCACTGTTCACTGTGTCACTGTTACTCTCCATTACAGAGTGGTGTAATGCTGCACAGGGATAACACATCACTGTTCACTGCGTCACAGTTACTCTCCATTACAGAGTGGTGTAATACTGCACAGGGATAACACATCACTGTTCACTGCGTCACAGTTACTCTCCATTACAGAGTGGTGTAATGCTGCACAGGGATAACACATCACTGTTCACTGCGTCACTCTTACTCTCCATTACAGAGTGGTGTAATGCTGCACAGGGATAACACATCACTGTTCACTGTGTCACTGTTACTCTCCATTACAGAGTGGGGTAATACTGTACAGGGATAACACATCACTGTTCACTGCGTCACAGTTACTCTCCATTACAGAGTGGTGTAATACTGCACAGGGATAACACATCACTGTTCACTGTGTCACTCTTACTCTCCATTACAGAGTGGTGTAATGCTGCACAGGGATAACACATCACTGTTCACTGTGTCACTGTTACTCTCCATTACAGAGTGGTGTAATACTGCACAGGGATAACACATGTCACTGTTCACTGTGTCACTCTTACTCTCCATTACAGAGTGGTGTAATGCTGCACAGGGATAATCCATAATCCTTCTCCCTCTGACTTTTGGCTTAATGTCACTTTCTCATAAAGTCTGACCGGGGTTTCCTAAACACCCAGATTGTGAAGGGAAGCGGAGGGCAGTTTGGGGAGGGGGGGTGGGGGGGGTTGTTAGGGGGTCAGGGTCCTTTACAAAGCTGAAAGCTAAATCAATTATCCGCTGTCCGAACCTCTGATAACGCCACAGTGACCTGTCGCTGAGTCTGGGACCTTTGCAGACCACATTCCTGCAGTGTGGGGAGGGGAAACGGCCGATGTTCTGTGTTAATAGGACAGAGACCATTTCAGCTTTTGAATCAGCACATGGCCACATAGACAACTGAACCTTTACTTGCATAAAATAAATGTTAAAATAAAAAAAAAACGAAACAGGCCTGTCTTTCAGTGCTCTACCTACCCTCAGTATTACAGAGTGGTCTTGCAACCTAGTGGCTTAATTGCAGCCCCCCCCACCCCCCCCACCCCCACCCCCGCCCAGACATCTTATTTATTCTACACATATGAGCTCATTAATTTTTTTCCACATTATACAATAGTGCTGAAAACAGGCTCCAAGAAGTCAGTTCTGCAAATCTATCAGCAATTTTGATAACTGTGAAAACTCAGGGGTCAATATCAATGTACTCTGGTTTTCATTCCAACCTTAACTGCAGTTCCTGAAGTATAAACAGCTGTTCATTGGTTTTAATTAGACGGCTTTAATGTCTGTTGATGGCAGATTTACTTTCCTAATGCCACTCTGAATCAAGCATATACTCATGTTACAAAGAATGAGTTTTAATATTTTTCATTTAAAGATTTCAATCAGATATACTCTGATGGCTACTGTTTTTATTTTATCCGATGTGCCGTGGTGAATTATTCCTTTAGAAAAGGGATTGCATCATTCACGGGTTATTTGATGGCACTGCAGTTAAAATCGAGTGAATTCAGTTGAACCCTGAATGCCGAAAGAGGGCAAACAGGGCCTTTGAAACACCATTTGTGAAAAGTGTGAGAAGCTAAGCACACAAGCTTATGGAACTTAAACACTTTTTGAACAACCCTAATAAAGAGATGGGTTGGAGTGAAAATCAGGAAACGCAGGGCTAATCCAGGACTGGAGTTGGGAACCACTTGCCTAGAAAAAGCAGTTCAGTCCAGACCCCAGAATCCATCCTCCATTTTGGACCTAACCAATATTTCCTAACCTATCATGTCGGCTTATTGAAGATGGTTCAAAGTTGAATGCAGCATTATACCAGGAATTAGGCTAGCACCAATCACCTACTGGAAAATGACCCTTTGTCTTTGCTGGTACTTCCCTGAGTAACCAGAAGGGGGTGATCTCACTCAGGGGAACCAACATTCATGGAGGACACAGGAAGACGTGGAAAATTAGTGTCATCCACTCACGATTTATAGCCATTATTGATATCCATGATGCATTACCTGTAGCACTGAATGAAGTTAGTACGGCTGTATGTGGTTATGTATATAGAGTAGACTACTGTAAGTCATCTGTCTGTCCGTGTAAAAAACCTAGAAAGTGAGGCAAAGGAAAGGTTATCTGGTGCAGCTCATTGAATTAAAATTTCAGGTTAAAAACACACTCAGTTCCCTAACCAAAAATAAAAGCATCTTTTAAATAACAATGGTGTAAATGCACTGAAAATATTTGCACTTGTCCACTGTTGTCTAGCTATGTCTAGACAAGTTAAATAACATTTGAACCTACGTTATTTCCACTGGCTCAATGTTTAAAACGGCCATAGATAAATATTTATCGAAAATGTCTTTCCTCTGTCCACCAGTTTTTAGTCCATTTAGAAATGTCAGCATTTATAAATAGCATCCTCTTCAGCTGTTTTAAAGAACTGTATTAATGTATAAATAAACAAAGTGTAAGCCTGCTGTGTTTTTTGCCATCTGGCTGCTACAACAAAAATCTTCTGAAAATTTGAACCTAGAGTGTGACAAAGCTGTTACATCATCAATCACGGTTCCCTAACCCGGTGTGGCTTCAGTAAATTGCCGTTGGTAAAAGTGGACAGTTGGTAAAGTGTGGGCTGTTAGGTGTTCAGGTTTTCCTGGATGCGTCTGCCCAGTGAGGTAATATGTACAGTGATGTCGTGGAAACGAGTTCAGAAACGTGAGCCTGACGCTGTTCTTCTGTTTGTTTGGGTCCCCGCAGCCTCCAAGGTCTGCCCTCCGTGCGACAACGAGCTGAAGGCCGAGAGCATAATGGAGCATTTCTGCGCCAGCGACTTCGGTAGGTACCCCAAACCGCCAGGTTGCCAAGGTGTTAGCTCCAGAAAAAAAAACTTTTTGCACACAAACTATTTGTTGGGAATCGAACCTGCAACCTTTCAGTTACAAGCCCAATTCCCGAACCATTATACTACACCTTTCGTTTACACATAAACATTTTACAGGCTGCATATGGTGTTGCTGCATATTGGTTGTATTTCACCCTCAGTGAATGCATCTTTCAGACTCACATGGTGATGCTGGTCCTTGAATGGTGTGTTTTGGTGTGGTGCTCCTCCTGAATATCTTTACTTTGCGGTAAATATGAGCGTGGTCAGATCGTTCAGGGGAACTTTTGTTCTCCACGTTTTATTTGTTACTGCAATTGCACAAGACATGGAAAATGAAACGGAAGGATTCCGTTTGGTGGGTAAGGATTTGTTTGCGTGCCAAATGTAACATGACCTTTGCCCCCAAAACATTCTTGGCCTTGGCCACCAGGCTTGAATCGAAAGCTTCACTCTTTGCTATTTTGAGCCGTTCACTGTATACATGATGCTGAATGATTAATATACCAATGGTAATAGAGCCAGCTCCTCACCATCTAAGGCAGGGGTTCCCAAATTGGGTCAGGAATTTTTGGGGAGTCATGGGATGGGTTGATGTTGAGGTGGGTCATGACAGGGACATGACAGAAATAACTAACTGAAAATCAAAAACTTTCCCCCAAAAATGGCATATTTTGAAAATTTAGCTCTGAACGTTTTACAAGCACTACACTAGTTAGTGTGTGATAGCAATGGTCTTTATCAGTTATTTTCAGACCTGGGTCAAACACTTATTTGTTTTGGATTCAAATACTTTTCACTGCTTTACTGATCTTGTCTGGTGTATTAGAACCAATTAAATACTCTCAAAAAATGCAAACCCTACCTTCGGGTCATATTGGCAGGCTCAATTGCACCAGGCAAGATCGATAGAGCACAGAAAATCCAAAATAAATGCGTATTTGACCCAGGTTATGTGGTTATTTTACATTGTTTTATTGTTTGTTTGGATATACAGTACGGTAGTTTAATAAGGAGTGGATGCCATAGATGGTAATTAATGGACTGATTCTTCTCGTTTTCTTCCCATGGCCTCACAGTAAGTCAATCATAAAATGTGGCACTTTTCATGAAATATCATGGCAATAACCTCTGGGCAGAGGATACTAAGCATGACCACATACTGCCCACTCTGCACAGTGTTTGCATTTGCCACATGAACGCGATCGCAAAGGTGCTGAATTTGAGCTTTTTAAAGAATGCGTTTTGTGGTTTTAAGGGAACATGGGAGTACCCGACCAGTACAGGGGAAAAGCAGTGTGAGGACACAGATATCCACAAATCTACCGAATGTTTAGGAACACCAGTGCATTAGCGGTGGGTAAGGAGTGACAGGTGTTAATACATGAGTTTAAGCAAATTTCCATTACTTGTCTCTGGCGATAATAATGTCTGGATGCTAACCTGCATTTAGTTGTGATTGTTTATTCGGATTTACACCAGTGAAGAGCAGATTGTCATGGACTGCAAGAGGTGGTCAGGCTCAGTATTAGTAAAGATCCATGCAAAGCTTTGGCACATGCAAATTTTGACACTGTGGCCCTCCAGGACTGGAGTTAAACCTGCAAACACTGCGGCCCCCTCTAGGACCGGAGTTAAACCTCCAAACACTGCAGCCCCCTCCAGGACCGGAGTTAAACCTGCAGACACTGCGGCCCTCCAGAACTGGAGTTAAAACTGCAGACACTGCGGCCCTCCAGGACTGGAGTTAAACATGCAGATACTGCAGCCCTCCAGGACTGGAGTTAAACCTGCAGACACTGCGGCCCTCCAGGGCTGGAATTAAACCTGCAGACACTGTGGTCCCCGTCTGGAGTCTGCGAAATTCTTGCTCTAGTGGTTTCTTGATTGCATGAAATCACCACTTGGGACGAATAACAGCCAGAGCTCATTGCGCAATACTGCACTGCTACCAAAGTTATTTACCAGACCTGGGTCAACAGTCAGATGCTTATCTGAGATACTTTATTTCTCCTTGCTAGTCTATTTTGAAAAGACAGATTCCTGGAAATTGTTCTTGAAACATGCTGCTATCCAACACATACTGTATATGAAATAAATCTGCTCTGAATATTGAGGATAATAGCTATTTATTTTAACATATAGATATTTATCAAATATGCCTATTAAACCATTCCATAAAATTATTTGACCCAGGTCCAGGCATTTCTGACATATAAATTCCACATTATAAACAAACGTATAAAACATCATTTTAGATCCTGCTCACACGTCTAAAACCATTCCTATGTTCCAATGAAACTACCACTTCTTTCAGCTTTAACTGGAATATTTTTACCCAGATAAAACTGCGCACACTAAGAGAGAAGGCTGTTTCTCAACCTCTTTTGCCTTCACATTGGCATGAGTTATGGCGATGAACGACGTCCAAAATAAAACACTCTGAAAGAACTTTCAGCTTGGCAAGGATGCAGTTCTGCTGCAAAAGACTGATGTGGCATCATCAGTTTAAAATGCAGCTCCCCTACGTGGAAAACTGAAGAAGCGGCCAGAAAGCGTAATCCATAGCTGGAGTAGGCCGTCTTATACGGTCCGTACTTGTTATTGTTGTTGATTACAAAATCAAACGGCGTAATATGGTACAAGCTGAAGGAGCACAAAGTAACATTATCACGGTACTATAAATCTGCAATTAGTGTGTATCAGCGTGACTGCATGGAAAGCTTTGCTCAGAGCCAGTTTGAAACAAAGCTACGGAGAGTTTTCCCAAATAGTTCCCCGTTCCTCATCGGGTGTGTGTGTGCAGAGAACGCTGTGAGTGAAACAAAACCCAGAGATGTATAAATTCAATGGCAATAAAACTGATTAATTATTATTATGATTGTTCTTCTCAGTGATGTATTTTCCAAGTATGACCTTAGTGTGAGTTTGTGTCCTGTGTTTTGTAGTTGTTCCAATGACCTTTGGTATGCACTTATTGTACGTCGCTTTGGATAAAAGCATCTGCCAAATTAATGTAATGTAATATAATATTACTGGGAAATGTAATGAAAGTAGCTTCATAATTATTTAATGGCTTTCGGCCTAAACGTTAATTTTCCTGCATCAGCCTCGTTTGTCGTCTTAACTGCTCTCTAGGTTGCTCTGGATATCTTAAAATCTTTTCTTAACAGACTTGGCCCGGCATCCTAATTATAATTAAATGGAATCTTTGGCTTACGAGTTAATGCGTGCCTGGCATCAACATTTGTCCTCCTCTGTGACTTATGACTGAATGCGAGTGTTCATTTCATTCGTCACAGAGGTAGTGTGATGATTTCAGTAATGACTAAAATTAATTCGCTATCCCTGTTTGTAAAGAATGAAATGAAAAATTGCGTTTAGTGTCAAGTCAAAGTTGAGGGAAAATGTTGACGCTTTGCTTGGTGGGTTATTACTGTACATTTTCTGACGGTTGTTTTCTCACTAGTTGAACAGTGTAGGGACCATGGTTGCCCTGGGCAACAGCTGGGTGACAGAACACTCACCCCTAGTCACAGAATTTTTTTTATTTATTTATTTTTTTTATCCCCCTGTCTCAAGCCTGGTAGCATGTGTATGTGCGCGCAAAAGGCTATGCCTTAAAAAATATGTTTTTGGGGTTTTTTAAAAAAAGGAAAAGACTGCTTCTCCTCAGAATGACAGGTGCTCTGTCTGAAGTGCCCACCCGACCCCCCCCCATACCCCCAGCCCCTCGCCCCCTCCCCAACACACCTCCCACAGCTTAAAGAGCGCTTGTTTAAAGAGTTGGTTCAAACTGTCACCAGGATGCTGCGCAGGCCTGCTTGCGTAAAACAGTCTTTTGCTACAGTCTGTTTGGGGAGGGGCAAAATGGGCGATAGGGGGGTGGGGGGGGGGGGTGGAGAGTGGTTACCCAACACAAGGTAATTTAAAGGTATTTTTCCTCCCGTCAGATCGTGTTTGGGGCCTTGGTCGAAGCCACCCCTGCGTTGGCGCCTTGGTGGGAGCCAGGCTGATTAGGCCTGCGCTACATATCTGTCCTGTGTGTGGCTTTCTCTACGCGGAGAGGAGCCCTGTCACCCGCCCATCCGCGATCGGTCTGCATGCCCCGGAGCCTTTGCTCCGACCAGCGCTTTAAAGGCTAATCGTGCTCCCTCCTGTGTTCCCCTTTTGCTGCCCTTTTTCCAGTGGGTGAGCACCCCCTGCTGGAATCATGTTTATTTTAATCGCGGTATTTTTAACCTCTAACAAGGAACCTGGTGTTCAACTTGGCAGATAGTCACAGTGATTCCTCATGATGGCTACAAGTGCTGTTTTTTTCTGTCCATGCTCCATATCTGCATGAAAGCATAAAAACTAGATGAAAAAAGTTAATCTAATCCGTATTGTCATATTTACTGTAGAAGTGGGTGGCAAAGTGGTGCCATGAGTTGTACTGTCGCCTCACAGCAAGAAAATACTGAGTTTTGCATGTTCTCCCCTGTGTCCATATGAGTTTCGTCCAGGTACTCTGGTCTCCTCCCACAGATCAGAGACATGTAAGCTAGGCTAATTGGAGAGTCTGAATTGTCCTTAGGGTGTGAATTTGTGAGTGAATGGTGTGCGGGCCCTTTGATGGATGGTCTGGTACCAAACCCAGACTGTGCCAGCACCCACTGTGGTAGGCAGTACTACAGGACAATGCACAATTGGTTTTAGTGTTGCCCAGGGCTGGGAGGGTGTAATTTGGCTGGGACTACAGTGTCTCATTGCTCACTAGTGGCCCCTGCTGGTAAGTCTGTTGAGTTGCACGTGAAGTGCCTTCCTCTCGCTTGTGTCAGATTCGGGGCCCTACTTTCAAACTGTAGTGTGGTAAGACGCTCCAAATAGCAAGTGCGTTTGAGGAGCGCACATTCTTGTCTTCACTCTACGCACACACACACACACACGGTGCAGAGTCACGTGGACGCTGGGGCATCTCTGAACACTTTTTTGTTTTTGCTGTCATTTCCCCCTCTCTCTCTCAGCGCTGAAGATGAAGATTAAGGAGGTGAAGAAGGAGAAAGGCGACCGCAAGCTGGTGGCGGCGCAGAAGAAGAAGAAGGTGCTGAAGATGGGCGGGTTGAGGAAGAAGGACCTGAAGAAGCTGGTGCTGTACATAAAGAACGGGGCGGACTGCCCCTGCGCCCAGCTGGACGGCCTGGGCGGCAGCAGCAGCAGCAGCAGCTTCCTCATCATGGGCCGCCGGGTGGAGCACCAGCTGCTGCTCATGTCCATACACAAGTGGGAGAAGAAGAGCAAGGAGCTCAGGTTCGCCGTCAAGTACATGAAGTCACAGCAGTGCCCCACCTACCACACCGTCTTCCAGTGATCCCACGCATACTCACGCACACACACACACACACACACACAGATCCACATGCATGCACACACTCACACGCTCTTTCACTCACACACACACACACACACACACACACAGAACCACATGCACACACACAGAGAACCTCATGGACACACTCACACACACTCACAGTCTCTTCCACTCACACACACTCACACACGCAAACACACACACACACAGAACCACATGCGCACACACACACCACACAACACATACACAGGAACTAATACACACACACACCCACACACACACACACAGAACCACATGCACACACACACACCCAAATCCTCAAGCACACATACAGGCACACATACACACAATTATGCACACAATAACACACACAGGTGCACATATATGCAAACGCAGGTGCACATGCTTACACACATGCACTCACACAAAAAATCTGAAACACAAACATAAGCATCACCTGAGAATACTTGTGCAGGCATGTACACACATGCACACATGTTACTTGCACACTCACATGTATGCACAAATGCACATTGATGTACATGCACCTGCACGTATACACACACACACAAACACATCCACAAACCAACACACATGCTGCCCCTTGAGACACCCTAAAAACGCTGGGCTCACCTCACTGACTCCCAGAAAAAATTCTGGCATCAGTAGATTAACAGCAGTAGCAATCACGCTGATCTCTTCAGCTTGTGTTTACGGTATAGACTATGGGGCAACGAGACAGGAAAGCACATATACTGAAAAGTCATTTTTTATTTTCATACCAGCAACAAATGTCAATAAACGCAAAGACGTGGAGAAAAATTGCTGCAGGTGAAAACATTTGCATTTTTGGTTCTATTTGTTACTGAGTAGCAGGAGAGTGAGTTTTGCAGTAGCAGGAAAGGGGCGACATAGAAAAGAGTAGCATGGACTGTGGAGGTTCTCGTTGGCGGACATTTTCTGTTTGTGAAGGCACAGCACAAGAAAACTAGAAAAATTATTTTTAAAAATAATGTCATAACAGAAACTCCCCCCATGCTGATCCATGAAAGGACCAATAGCTTATTTTGTAGATATGAGAAAAAATATATATATCATGTAAAAAAAAAAAAGAGAGAGAGAAGAGTAGGTTGTTACTATGAAAACGTGGTAGGTTTTTGGGGGGCAAAGGTGTGGAAGTCCTCTTTTCAAAAGGAGGAGGGTAACTGAGGAAAGCTGTCAGTGACTGTTCTACAGAGCAGCACTCACTGTGGAACACTGCCTAGACTCCAGACTGCACACCTGGAGAGATCCACCTGGGAGTGATCCATCTGGAGAGATCCATCTGGAGAGATCTACCTGGGAGAGATCCATCTGGAGAATTTACCTGGGAGAGATCCATCTGGAGAGATCTACCTGGGAGAGATCCATCTGGAGAGATCGACTTGGAGAGATCCACCTTGAGAGTGATCCACCTGGAGAGATCTACCTGGGAGAGATCCACCTGGGAGAGAGGAACACAAGCGTGGACTGTGGCGCCTAGCCGCAAGGAACAGTGGACTGGACTGAACCTAAATCCGCCAGTTTGCTAAATTTCTGCTCACCGTTATTTGATTTTCTCGTGATCATTATGAAATGTTCCTTTTTTAAAACTGATATTATCATTTGCTTGAAATATACATCTTTTGGTATGATGGAAATTCTACAGACATAGCATCTGCATTCACCGTTGCTGTAATGGATGAAAAATTGATGATTTTGTTTAATCAATAAACTTGTAAGTAGTTATGTTAGCGAAAAACCTTTCTTTGTGTGCAAAACAATAAAACATACTTGACATTTTTATACAGAGCAACAACTACAGGTATGTAGACTTATTACAAGGCAGTACATTTGCGATCTGCTTGCGAACATACTCTTCGGTTTGTCAGTTTGTGGCATAGGGTCATGCTTTAAACTCATTTGAGGAGCAAACAAGGGGGCAAGAACTTGACTTGCGACTTGGGTAGAGATTTAAGGTGGGGGGGGGGGATTTTTGACCTCTCACCTCATCAGGGAGCTGGTGTCAAAATCCAGGAGACTCCCAGAGCTACTCCTGGAGAGGTGCGATGTACAGGTCAGGGATGGTAACTCATAGACACATTTATCTGAGAGGTACAGTATTTCACATTTTGTAGTAAGCTACATTTTCACTGGTTTCCTGGCTACGGGACACCTGTTGGACTTGCTGCGCAAGCAGTGTTGTGTGAGAGGGGGGGCCCACTTACTGCCAAACTCCCCCCAAACCCCCCGCCTCACCCCCCAGCCCCTGCCCGCCATCCTGCTTTCAGCGCCTCTTCGAAGGTCACTTACAGTAATTAATAAGGGGCTGGCGAAGGCGGCCCGTGGAGGACAGGGGGCCTCATTGTGCCCGGCCACCGCTGATGAATGTGCTGAGCTGACACGCCCCCCCACAGCGAGGGCAATCAAAAGGTAATTTAGATCACCCCCCCTCTCCTCACACACACATACCCACCCATCCACCCACCCACCCCCACTTCAACTAGCACGTCACAATGATCGCCCAGGAGGGGCAGAATCAATGTGGGGGGGGGCGGTTGGGCTTCGGTCGGGGGGGGCCTCTCCTAGTACCCCCCCCTTCCCCGTGATCTGTAACCTACTGTATCTACAGTCCTGCTTGCTTTGCAAAATGGGCTCTTTTGTCTGCTCCTCATTGCCAGTGCTGTAGTCAGGGCAACAGGCCCTGCCTCCCAGGCCGGCAGCAGCGGTTGGCCTGCCCCTGGTTTGGGGCTCCTGCACCCTTACTGGCAGCAGTGCACCGCTGTGTAGGACAGGAAATCACCACTGTGCAGGACAGGAAGTGCTGCGCATCACAGGAAGTCATTGCTGTGCTGGACTGATTGATTGATTGATTTGTTAGTAATTGGGGCGTTTCAACTGTCCCTTTCCCAAAGCAGTGGCCCCACTGCCTGACAGTCAGACTCCTTCATGCCCCTCACGCCCCCCCCCCCCCACCTCTGCCCACTTAGGCCTATGATGGGGGGGTGAGCAGCGTTGGGTCACCCCAACATTCCATCCCAAAGAAACCCATCAGCAGGATGTGTCCAGTACTCACCAGCCCCCTGAAACAGACCAGGAGCCGAGGGGAAGCCTGGTTTTTTTATTCCGGACAGACGCACTGGCAGGACATGCATGCAGACACACCTACAAAACAAATACATGACTGGTCCAATCCCATCGACAGCTCTGAAATCATTAACAGCCTTTCAGGGTTCCAGCTTTTTTCCCATGACACTCACCAGACGTTGAGCTCTGTGTGCCCACTGTGACTGAGGGTTAACATGGAACGAGTGAACTAGAGAGAGAGAGGGAGAGATTTCAGGGTTAGAGGCCATATGGTTTAAGGTTTTAAGATCCAGACACTGTCAGCTTTCATGGTTGGAGAGACTGACCTCACTGCTCTTGACATACACTGCGACTCGTCACCTATGTCCATGTCCAGAAGAAAATGGTTTTTTTTTTCTTCTGTAGAGAGAGAGAGAGAGAGAGAGAGAGAGACATCCTGCGCCGATGTCATCAATGGAGAGCCAAGAGAAACAGACAGAGAGCACAGAGGAGCCAGGCTGCAAATCCAGAGACAGGGCCTTGCGTCAGAGAACTCTGCATCTTCAGTTTGCTGCTGACGTTCAGGAGCTGTCAGCCCGACGCGGTACATCCTGCCGCAGCCACGCTTTCCCTTCTCACATCCTGTTGCTTTTCTGTGCCAGCGGGATGTTTTCTGGGGGAAGACTTCTGAAGATCGCCTGATCTGAACGAGCAGATCGAAGATGAAAAATCAGATCAAATGAAGATTTTTTTTTGTAATTTCATGCTTGCATATACTAGTCCCGTCTGAATGGGGGCTGTATTTGCCAATGCCGTTATGCCACTGATCAGGGGTGTAGCACAAAATTTTGGGCCCCGTGCAAATGCAGTCTCTTTTTAGTCCAGTCCCCCCCCCCCCCCCCACCCTGCCTGGGCCCTGGGTAGTCAGTTGCGCCCCCTACTGTGACACCTCTGCCAATGATGGGGGAATTTACATTCATTTTGTCTGAACAGAGAAAATGCCACTGAGCCAGTGGGGATGCTTGCCACCTATGCAACTGTTTCGTTCTGTTCTTTACCAGGGTGCTGTTTCACTCTTTTTAAAATAAAAAATTGTATTTAAATTCATGTGAAAGGGAGCAATACGTATAACATACCACTTTTTCCATTACATGCCATCAATTTAGCCAAACAGCCCTGAGTGATGTACAGTATATCCATCATCCCCTCTTCCTTCCCTCTCCAAACTTCTGCTTTCACCCCTCCAAACCCTGATTCCCCCCCTTCCCTACCCCCATTATGGATACATAAATATGTCATAACCTAAACACTCAAAACATATACATTGGGCCCCACACTCCAGGACTCAAATAGCTCTTTCCTCTCAGGGGTGGGGGGGGGATTCGTTCGGCCAAAACTGGGGGTCGCTCAGCCCTCAGCCCCCCACCCCTCACCATCATCACGCATCACTCCCCACCCACCTCCTGCCAATATCCTCCCCCCCCCCCGACGGGTTACATGAGTTGGACTGTCAACAGGAAACTGATATGCTGGTCCTGTAATAAGCCCAGCCACATCGGTCCTGTACTGCAGGAATAATGATCAGAGTACTTTTACAGCCGCGTGAAGCAATTTAATTTATTTTGTAATGAAATGGGTTTGTCAATATATGTGTAATTAGAAACAGAATGAGATTCGAAGCTTAATAAAAGCCGGGCCTTGTTGTTTGCAATCGCTGTCTGTTCTGAACGCTAATGCACTGCCATCGGATCCCGTAGCCAATACCTGACCGCAAAATACATCACTACCCCTCACGTTTCATTACGGTTTATGACTGCGGAGATGTATAACCTTAATTAAGGTTGGCACTAGGCAATTAGCATATCAAAACACATTTGGGAATAGTGACTCATCCGAAGACAGAGGCTGTACAAAAACAGCAGCGTATTAATACAGCAGCTCAATTTACTGATGGAGAAAAAACAAAATTAGACAAATTCCATTCTGAATATGAAGCCGGGCTCTGCAGTGATGGGTCTTCCTGTGTACGTACCTTTGTGATACAATCACTGAAGAAAATTCTCCTGCCTGTCTATCTGTGGCCACACCCATTTCAGACACTTATATTAATGCTTAAAAGTTTGTCTTCTGCGCAAACCCGGACCCCAGATAAAGTCCAGCGGCTTTTACAGGTCCCTTGGGGAACACTGTCTCTCTGTAAGGCTCTCCCATGTTTACATGTCATCCACCACCCAACATGTGAGACGCGCCCTAAATTGCTGAACACCCTATTGTTACACCCTAATGTTAGTCATTAATGTGAGATTATTATTTAGTATTCTATTCTATTATTTACATTTAGCGATTGCTTATTAATTGAACAGGCACACTATAGTGCAAACACAGATTTAGTATGAACATTATCTATTAAATATTGTTCAGAACAAACTTAAAATAAATGATGAGAAAGCACCTTTATGAAGAAAAGATAAAGTAAACAGGTTGCCTGTTACACAAGCTGAGGGATTTAAAAATCCAGTCCTGGAGGGCTACTCTGCCTGTGGGTTTTCAGAGTACTTGACTGAAGGCATTGATTTACTACACTCCATGAAACTTTTTTTTTTCCAAGGCTAAATTAGGTTTTAATTAAGAGGAAGCACAAATGCTTGTGGTGTTTGGCAGCAGGGGTGCTGTGGCCACTGAATTTGTTGACCCCACTCTTGGTCCACCACTCCAAATTTCACTGTGCCTGAATCTTAACAACCAAACTAAATAGCCTCTGCAAAGAGGCCAATCAGGACAGCTCTTCACCTGTCAATTATGTCGCGCGTGCACAGCGCTATAAGGGCAGAGATACAGCAGCGAATGGCAGCGGAGAAAAATCTGCCGAAATCACCAGTTCCGCCTTTGACTATTGCGGCCTATACTGATTTTTTTTTAAACCAAGGAAAGAAAGATTGTGATTAAATACAGAAAGATTACATACAAAAAGGAACTGAACCAAGCAAGGGGCAAGACTCGAGTGAACATGGCTTCAACTTTTCAGCGAGAGCTCAGGGGCTTGACCGGCTTCAAAAGTGAAGTATGGTTGCTGTACAGGTAATGACCTTGCTTGTTTTATTTCTGTTGGAACTTGTTGCACCGAAATGTGTAGCCGACGTAGCTAGAAAATGTTAGTAGTTAGCTGATGTATTTAGCACACACTGTTATTGCTATGCTGTACTTTAGGTGTTATCTTGTTGCTTATCTGTGGGTAGCCAGCTATTGTGATACCTGGTTAGCTACCTATGATGTTCAAGTGAAAAAATGAAATCGGCACACTAGAGTTCCAGATGCGTTCAGTACTGTTTATTTGACCGACGTTTCGCCCATAACATAGTTATGTTCATTGTTTACGTTCTTTATCGGTGTGCTTTATTTTCTACGTGTAAATGAGGCATGATGTGATTCACTGTCCTGTACTTTTAAACGCTTTACGCTACTCGAATGGCGCAAACACATGCAGGCGCGCATGCATGTGTTTGGAGGCCAGAGCTTTAGAGGGAGATCTAAGGGGAGGGGATGTAACGTTTTTTTTCTCAAGATGTAGCTCTCTCGATCGTTTCGCAACTTACATACTGCAGATTTAATTACATAGCCTGCGCGTTGTATTCAGAGCCCGCTATCCTTCTACAGTGCGATTCGCCGTGCCAAACCGTGTCCCTTCTCCGTGCTTCTTGGTTTGATGTTGTGTTGTGTAGGCCAAAGGAAGTCATAGGCCTAGCAAGTCGGGATGTTGCTTGTTCCGGTGATCGTTTGTTTAACTTTGTTTGTGCGCTGTTCATGGTTCTGAAGTCTGCCTTTCCAGTAGCCTAACACGTACAACCTAATCATATTGTCTGCTGTGAAGTATCTATGCCTCATGGTGCAGTGTGTGTGTGTGTCTGAGGGTGAGAAGGGGCCCATATAAAATCTTGCACAGGGACCCATCATAACTAGCTTCTGCCACTCTGTCCCATTATTTCGTTTCCCTCCTGTAACCACAATTACTGCTGTTCATACAACACTTATTGCACTTGTAAAGCACAGAGAGGCTCTAAGCCACACCCCTAAACCGAAGGTTTCCATAGCAATAGAACAGGCTCTCATCCCAGAGAACAGGCTTTTTGGGGGGCTGGAAGGCAGGGGGGGTTAATGAGTGGCAGATTGGTGGGGTCTGGGGAACAGTGTGGCCCCTTCAGTGTTCTCCCAAGATTTTAGGCCCTCTGCATGAGGACAAAGACTTAAATAAAGCTACAAATAAAGCTGTTTTGTGAATGGTGAGGGGCTGCCATGGCACCGCTCCCCCCACCCCACTGCCCCTCCTCTACAGCTCTACCACCATGGGTGGGTTCCCCGGTGGGGGGGGGGGTTGGGGTTGGGTCAGGGAGGCGATGCCATGAAGGGAGAATGTGGGTTCTTAAATGGCTGCTGCAAGTGGGTTTCAAAAGCACTGTAGTTGTCCTGAGTCGATGTTGCTCATTGGCGGGTAAGTGTACCGTACGATGACGTGCTTCCCTGCCAGCGTGCTCTTGTGTGCCCCCCACCCCCCATTCTACCTTTTTTCTAAAATTCCCCTGAATTTAGTGCCTGTGAAAAGGTTAGGGGCCGACCCCTCTGCCTCACCACCTCCACCCATCCATCCACCCCCTGCCAAAAAACCTGCACCCCACCCTGTCACTCGTCTGTCACTGAGCCCAGTCACAGAGCAGGTGTCCTGCCAGGCCTCAGCAAGCCCTTACCCATAAGCCTTCGCTTACAGCAGCAACGAACGTGCAGACTGCGCGGTAACATCGCGGTGATATCCGGGTGGGCCACGACTAGAGCCTGGCTGTTTGTTTTGGCCGTGCTGGATATTGAAACGTTTCGTGAGGCAGGAAAGCCCCCAAATGCTGAATTGTATGTGTGGGGTAGGGAGGGAGGGAGGGGGGGGAACAATCATTCTAAATGTTCATTACAAGGCACACCGGCAACAAAGCATGTCTTTGTCCAGTGTCCTCAACAGTCAAAAGGAAAATTGGCTGAGGATAATTATAACACGGCTGAGGAAATGTTTAGCATGAAAACCAACACAGCGGAGGATGACTGTAATTCCAAATGACCCTCAAAATGGATGGTACCCTAGTCACGCAATTTGCACAGCGCCAGAAATTTCAATTTTCATTGGGAAATACAGAGGAGGGGGGAAATCTCTTTGAATATTTGTTTATATTAGACTTCGACTGCTACGCTGAAGAGCCCGTTAGCTAGCGGCATGCTAACGAGCACGCACAGTGCTAGCTGCAAAGGAGCTGATTCTACAGCTAATTTAATTCACGAGCTGGTGGAAAAAAATGTATCCACCAATCAGAATGCGCCGATGTTCACGTAAGACCACGTGCAATTTAAAAAATAAAAAAAAAACACAATGTTATTTGTTTCCATGGTAACACTGGACTTTCAAATAAAATATTAACTGCAACAAGTTCTGAAATTAAACAAATTCATGGACTGAAAAGTGCGACACATGTTTGAAGTGTTTATGTTTTCTTTTAGATTTTAATGAGCCAGCTCATAAAATGGCTACAGATGTCTGGCAGGGGGAAAGAAACTCAAAAAATGAAGTCTCTGTTAAATCAACTAAGCATTTTGAAATTTGTAGTGTCTGAAGTAGATCCAGAGAAGGGTGGGTGGACAGTGTTGGGTGGGGGGTAACGGTGGTAATCAACCCAGTTCCTGGAGATCTACCATCCTGTAGCTTTTCATTTCAACCCTAATTTGGCACACCTGGCTACTAATTTTCAGCTCAATGCAGTCCTTTAGCTGTTAAATGAGGTGTGTTTCATTAGGGCTGGAGTGAAAACTAGTTCCTAGATCTCTAGGAACAGGGTTGGTTACGACTGGTGTATAACTAGTCTAGTTCGACTATTAGGCTAAACTCCAAAAAGTCAAATTAATTTACAGTTAAAATGAAGCACCACTGCATATGTTTGTTTGAGGTACTTGAGAATTTTAGGTGGCCGGACTCTACAGTAAATCTTTATATTGATCGTCATTGATGCCTCAGGTAGCCTACACAACCGGAGTGATTAGGTGTGTGGGATTAGGCGCTTTTTTTTCCCAAACTTTTGAAAGTTTGGATAGCCTACACCGCATATGATATTATAGAGGCCAGCTTTAAGCGTCTCGTGTAATGAGGTGGTCAGATTATTTTACAGAAATGAGTTCTGAGTGTTGTCCTTTAATAATATTAAAATTTATTTGATCTTGGGGGATTTATGCAACCGTTGCGCACTAAATCTTGCCGTGGCTGATTATTACCAATGGAATCCTTGGAGCCTGTCCCCCCCCCGCCCCCCCACCCCGGCCTCCTCTAGACTCATCACCTTTCATTAAGCACTCAATCACCGCGGCAACATCCCCTCCTCACTTTTTAATTTATACCACGGCCCCATCCAGACACGTACATTCATTCACAACTGTCACTTCAAGGTTATCTTTCTGCCGAATCGCCAGCAGCACTAAAATCGTCTGTAACCCCCTGTCCAGCAGGAATCGCCAGCAGTCCTCCTCAAACAGGGGAGCTGAGGACCAGCGTCACCCCCTGGGTGTTAGACCAACCGTTCTGAGCACCTCAGCGATTTTTTACCCTAAAAGTGACAGTGAGAAAAATGTGTGACTTTTCTGAATTTTAACCTGGCAGCTCTTCACTTGGCCATTCCTAAAAAAGGGCTGGTTTGTTCTTCCACTCAGAATAACTGCATTCTTTCCAAAGCATCTTTGCCAGTAAAAACATTTTCCGCCTGTAAATATATATTTTTTAGAAGACTCCTTTATTATCTCTGAAAATGGCATGAGTGTGTGCAGGCAATAGAAGTTTTGTGTCATTCTAGAGCTTCTAGAGGACAAATTGATCAATCGTTGCCCAACTGAGCCCTCTGGGGGGGGGGGGGGGTGGAGCTGATGTTGGGGTGCCCCCCATTAGAAACATGTGTGCCCGTTACCCCTACCCCTTTCTCTCTCTAGCCCCTGCCCAGGCCCCAGTCTAACCCAGTCCAGGTGCATTCTGGGAGCCGGGCGAGCGTGGTATTCAGAGCAGAAGTAGGAGTTATTGAGATATTGCAGTTCTGCAGCTGCAGAGAGGCAGATCCGTCAGGAGCGCAGACTGAAATGATTTATCGATGATGAGTGTTATTTTTCTGTACCGCTCGGCTCGCGGGGGCTTAAGGGCTTTTCTCCTTCGCGTACGTGCGGTACAGTGCGCCCGCGTACGGCTGCTCTCCCGCTAAATGCGGAGCCACTTCGAAGCGGTCGGGGTCTTTAATGACCAATGTCCAATCGCACGTTCGGAGGCCGCGTGCGTGCCTGTGTGTGTACGTGCGGCCGCGAGCCGTAAATGCCACGGGAACGGTCGGGGGAATTTTGTTGGGGGGGGTTCGAAGGCCCGGAGGGGCTCTGGTCTGGTCTGGTCTCAACTCAACCACCCCCCACCCCTTTTCCTGGAGTGCGTCTGACAGCCAGGCCTGAAAGAAAAACGTCACACAGTGGTCCTTTATTGGGGGGGGGGGCAGTTGTACAGGCCCCTGTCAGTCTCATGTCCCACTGAAGAGAAAGTGCAGGCCTGCATTAGCACGCTAAAGCACTCTTGCCCTCCCCGCTACACTCTCAGCCTGCGAGACGCTAATGCTAACCATGCCAGAACACTCTCAGCCAGCGAGACGCTAATGCTAACCATGCCAGAACACTCTCAGCCTGTGAGACGCTAATGCTAACCATGCCAGAACACTCAGCCTGCGAGACGCTAATGCTAACCATGCCAGAACACTTTCAGCCTGCGAGACGCTAATGCTAACCATGCCAGAACACTCTCAGCCTGTGAGACGCTAATGCTAACCATGCCAGAACACTTTCAGCCTGCGAGACGCTAATGCTAACCATGCCAGAACACTTTCAGCCTGCGAGACGCTAATGCTAACCATGCCAGAACACTCTCAGCCTGCGAGACGCTAATGCTAACCATGCCAGGAGACTCTCAGCCTGTGAGACGCTAATGCTAACCATGCCGCAACACCACTCCCGGGGGTCTCAGCCGTGACCTGTTACCAAAAGCATGTAGAGACTACTGCAAGTAGTACAGCTTCTGTGAATAGGACCTGCAGCCCATAGTGGTGAACGGCGTCCCCAGATGGCCAGGCACTTGCCATGGCGTTATCTGAAAACAGTAAGTGGCCCAAATAGCATCTTTGGGCACAATGCTTCTAGGCAGGGCAGGGTGTGGACAGGGCAGGGCGAGGCAGGGTGACAGGCAGGCGAGCAGGTGAAGCAGGCGGGTGGGTGAGGTGGCGGGAGGGTGGTTTGGGGTTTTGTGACCGGTCGGCTCAGGATCGCTTCCTGTTTCCCTCTCCCCTCTGGAACCCCAATGAGTCAGGATGGGCAGAACTTCAAACACTCAGCTTTTGAAATGTGTATTTGAGTGTAGGCATTTCATATATAATACAGATTTCCGGGCTCTTTTCTCCTATTCAGACCTCTGTGCCACCTGCAAGGCAAGCTATGCCTGCACCAATGTGATTGTAGTTTGCCATCACATTTCTGTGGTATGTAGGCACACTGTATTTTGTGATGAGACTCATTGCGTTGTATTTATCCCTGCGTAAAGCACAGAACCCGTTCCTCAGTCTGAACGCCAGCTGAAGCCCTTTGAGTCCCAGATACTCAGACTGCTGCTCCCACAGACCGCCGTCTGTTCCAGCCAGTCGCGCCTGCACAGCTGGCTCTCTGGCGCCCCCAATGTTTCCTCAGGACACACGGTGAATTGCAAACCTGAGGTCCGGCTCCAGAGATGAAACGCGCTACATGGCCCAAAAGTACGTGGACACCTGACATCCAAAAACTTGTCCAAAATGATCCACATTTAATATAGAGTTGGTCTACCCTTTGCTGCTATGAGAACCTCCACTCTTCTTGGAAGGCTTTATACTAGGTGTTGGAGCATTGCTGCAGGGATTTGCTTCCATTCAGCCTGAAGAACATTAGTGAGGTCGGGCGCTGATTGGGCGATTAGGCCAGATTTGCAGTCGGATTTCCAATTGTGGAGGATGGGGTTGAGGTCAGGGCTCTGTGCAGGCCATTCAAGTTCTTCCACACTGTTCTCAACAAAACCATTTCTGTATGGACCTCACTGGGGGCATTGTTATGCTGAAACAAGAAAGGTCCGTCTCCAAACTGTTGCCATAAATTTGGAAGCACCGTATCATCT
The DNA here is from genome assembly GCF_018555375.3 of Anguilla rostrata. Classification (NCBI taxonomy): domain Eukaryota; kingdom Metazoa; phylum Chordata; class Actinopteri; order Anguilliformes; family Anguillidae; genus Anguilla; species Anguilla rostrata. The sequence continues at coordinate 3,537,943 of NC_057950.1, read as the reverse complement.
CAAATGTCATTACATTAAGATTTGCTTTCATGGGAACTAAGGGGCCTAGCCAAACCATGAAAAACAGCCCCAGACCAAAGGGGTGTCCAGATACATTTGGTCATATAGTGTAGCTCACTTTACTTCTCCCAGCTGAATACAGTGTTTTGACTTTTAACTTTTAGCAAATAAAATCATTCTGAATTACTAAACATTAAGTTTGGCACCACTGGTGGATGATATACAATTTGGACAAACAAACCGGTTAAAAAAAGGCCAGAATAAAACAAAATCAGAAAAATACATTAAAAAAACACATAAATATTCTCCCCTTTATGCATTTATTGCTTCAAGCCATATTCTGAACAATCACTGTTTAATTTCATGGTTGTTATGACGATAATATACGGGTTTTGCAATCGCCATGTACAGTACTGCAAGTAACCTGAGCAACTGCGTCTGCAGTTATCAAAATTTACAAAAAACATAAAGAGAGGAGTCGGCACAGTATACACAGTGCAGAATAAATTTTACCATGATGTGCCCTACATTCTGTAAGAATTCATATTTTCTGAGTAACATTTTTTTTTTAATTTCCATCCGAAAAACACCCAGGAAGTTTCATACAGACAGACACACACAGAAACACACACTAGTGTCCACACACTGTCACATACATTATACCACGTCATGCACATCTACTCACTACCTAACATGCACACGATGCACAAAAGTCACAGACATTCCTACAAACACCCACACACACACACACACACACACCACAGTTCTAGTTCAGCTCTTCTGTCCAAAGTAAGCAGGAAAGGGGGTGATCGCCCTGTCATTAATTCCTGATGTGTTTTTATTGAAGGCGCAGTCAAGGCCTCTGTGGGTGTCCCATTTATAATGTTCCCCACTGAGGAGCCGTAATGGAGGACTGCACATGACTGCTGTTCTTGCAGTATCCAACTCTGCCTGTTAACATTCCCCACTGAGGAGCCGTAATGGAGCACTGCACATTCCTACTGTTCTTGCAGTATCCAACTCTGCCTGTTAACATTCCCCACTGAGGAGCCGTAATGGAGCACTGCACATTCCTACTGTTCTTGCAGTATCCAACTCTGCCTGTTAACATTTCCCACTGGACATGTTAGGTCTTTTAGGAACACAGTGCATTTCAAATTCTGCGTTTTTGCACTAATTCACTTTCTGATAAAAATAAACTATTTTGTCATAATATACCACAACTCACAATAATAGTAACACAATAAATGTACAGTATGTCGTTCATAAATTTATCATGAGACTTGGAACAGAAAAAAAGGCTTGCAGAGCACAGTGTGTTTTTTCTCCCCCATATGTTTTCTAGTGGAGCACCCTTCTCTACTGGTGCATGATGCACTCATGCAGAAGCAAACACTCCAGCGGCTTTCTGCTGTCTTCTCCCCTCTTCCCCCCTCTTCCTTTCTTCTCCCCTCTTCCTCCACGGCAGTACAGAGCAGGGACCGGAGATGAGAAGGCCCTCGGGTGTTCTAGAACACTGTTTTAATTCCCTTCAGTCTCCAGCAGTAGCTGTTACATCAGCGTTAGAATGTTCAGTTGAGGGCATTCTGATGACCTATTTGTGATCTTACTCCCTGAACGGTTAATCTGCCTGGCCAATAACGGCATGGATCATGTGCACGGGCTTTGAGCAACAGTAGACTGCACTCTGAATCTCATCAGAAAGACAGAGGGGAGGAGCGAGAGATAGACAGATAGTTTTATTAAGGTTTCTGTCATGTTAATGCTGTTGATATTCCTCAACAGGGAGGACGGGATGGGCGTATATTTGTCTTGTTAAATAATGCTGTGGAAACAGCTATTGACCGTAATGCTAATAAATGTAGTTTGCATGAATGAATCATTGCAAAAGAGAGAGAATTTTTTTGTTTTTTTCTGCGCTTACTGTTTACATCCTTGCAGCATATGTGTATCCATTAATCAAATTTATAAAATTTGAATTTAATTCAGTTGAGAAAGGGAGATAGGAGGAGAGAGAGTGAGTGAGGGAGAGAGACGGAGAGAGAGTTTGTGAGTGAGGAAGATGGAGGGAGAGTTAGAGAGAGAGTGGGTGAGTGAGAGAGGGAGGGAAAGCGAGAGAGAGAGAGGACGAGGATGCTCTATTCCTGTTTGGTGAGGGACACGCTGCACAGTGTGCAGACTAACACGATCTCATTCTGATCCTCTGGAGCTGTGGAGAGACAACGGAGAGAGTGTCATTGACAGCAAATACACACACACACACACACACACACACACACACACACACAAACACACACGCATGCGTCTACACACACACACACATACGCCTACACGCATACATTCTCACACACACACACACATACGCATGCGTCTACACACACACGCATATGCCTACACGCATACATTCACACACACACACACGCATGCATACATACAAACACGCATGCATACACATATACAGACACGCACACGCACGCTCACACACGCACACTTATAAACACCAAGATGGAGCCCATGCTAAATGACACTGGACTAGCTGCAGTCTCCACCAGAACGGCAGGCTGCTATTACCCCAACACTTCACCGTATCACAGTCTGCAGAGAGGATACTCCGATCTGGCCCTCAGTGCCAGTACTACTGCTGGTTTTCATTAGTCACCAGTAATCATGGACTGATTAAGACCTGTGACGCCAAATTAGTGGGCTCTTCAGTCAACCAGGGACATAATCAATCACTTAGCCTGCCTATCAAGGAGGAAGGAAAACCTGCAGTGTATCCAGCACTGTATCCGTTTGGGCCTGATAAACCAGGGGTCTCTCCCTCCACTACGTGACCTGGCAAGCTGTGGCATGCATTGACAGCTCTAAATTAATCCTCACAAAACACATCGCATCAATAACAGACACAGTAAAGGCTCTCCAAGCCCAGACTCGGGCCTGTGTGATGATAAAGTGGTGTGTCTGTGTTTTTATGACCTTAAGCTGTCTGCAGTGGATGCTGTACTCCTTAAATACAGCCCACACGTCTCCCGCCCCCACCTGTCCGCACCTGCTCATTATGTAGGTACAGACTGAACAGCCCTGAATAAGCTTGCTCATGTGCTGCGGTTAAGGGCCTCTCTCACTGTGGGTAAAAAATGCACCTGTTGTGTCCAATCAGGTGAGCAGGATTCTGTCAGTGCTAAACTCACCTGTGTCCAGACAGGTATATCGCAGTCTACCTGTCAGTACTAAGCATGGTTTCTGTCAGTACCAAGCATTGTGTTTTGTCAGTACTAAGCGTGGTTTCTGTCAGTCCTAAGCATAGTTGCTATCTGTACTAAGCATGGTTGTTATCAGTACTAAGCCTGGTTTCTGTCCGTAGAAAGCTTGTTTTCTGTCAGTACTTATTGTCGTTTCTCTCAGTACTAAGTCTGGTTTCTGTCTGTAGAAATCCTGGTTTCTGTCAGTCCTAAATGGAGTTTCTGTCAGTACTTAGCGTGGTTTCTGTCAGTACTAAACATGGTTTATGTCAATCCTAAGTGGGGTTTCTGTCAGTACTGAATGTAGTTTCTGTCAGTCCTAAGTGGGGTTCTGTCAGCAGAAAGCCTGGTTTTTGTCGGTACTAAGCTTACCTGCGGTGTCCAGGCAGGACCTCTGTACTTTGCAGCAGCAGCGTGTGCAGAAGGAGCTTCCGCAGTTACTGCAGTTTTTCTGCAACCGCAAAAATAAACATTTACACTTTTTCCGAACAGCATTTGTTAACAGCTTAACGGGTAGGCTACCTTCATGCAGATCGACTCACACAGTTTAGCATTTCGACAATCTGAACGTTTATTACTCAGTCAAGGTCAGATCGGGGTACGAAGGCTGTGGCTCGCCTGTGTTTTCTTACCACTAAACTATGCTTGAAAATGAGTGTGCTACTTAATACAGCGACTGTACTCATCACAACAATATCACAGAAAGCTCATCAGGAGGGATTTGAGCACATTTATTTATATTCCTCAACCTGGGTAAATAACTGATTAATTTATGACACTACCCACATACGAGACTGAGCTGAGCTGAGCTGGAAATTCAAGTCAAACAAGGACGTGAATTTGAGAGATGCATTTTCAATCATGTTCATCTGATTCAATCAATTGGTCATTCTGAATTGCGATATTAACAACCCATGGAATTTGTTAGCCTTTGTTCACCTATCAAAAGCGACAGTAGCATAAACAATAGCTAACCCTAATAAAAACATCCCTGTGCACATTAGCAATAAGTTGTTATTGAACTGAATACTGTTTGATTGTATTCTAGCAGACTGAATGCTAAGTTACAATGACAATACATGATGTCACTAGGGCCAAGGGCCACAATTTATTCTCCCAGTCAGGATGCATGAAAAAAGGCTAAAAAAAGCCATGAAAGCTGTTTGTTTACCTTTTTCTTTAGCACTGAAAAGCTGGTCTGACATCGTGAGCAGTTACCTGGAAACCAGAGACCCAAAAAGCACCATGGGAGATCGCATTATCCTTAACTTTCATAAACATACGCACAATCACAGACACGGTATCAGTATTGCTACTGAAAACATAATTACAGCTGGTTTAACCTTGTGTGTATTTAATGTTCATAAATCTATTGCATGGACTCAAGTCATTTAATGCTGGCATTAGTAAATCATTCAGCACATGGTTTTTTCTGCATGATTTACAGTGAACGAGAGGTTATGAGAACCAAATCAAAACAATAATTTACAAAATACATTAAATATGTGACACTAAGATAAGCAACATGCGTAATATTTAAGGCAATTAAATTTAGCCTGGACAAAAACAATGGTAAGAATAACGTGAGTAACTGCGGAGATAATAGATAAATGCCCGATCGAGGCTGATTTACACAGTAAATGAGTCATGGAAAGAAAACATTCACGATTCACTGTTATCTAAAGGAAAACTGCTGGGACCTATTTTCTGCAAGTCACCGATGAGGCTTCCAGTGGTTGTGGATGAGAATAGAGTTTAAAAAAGGGAGTGCTGTGAGAGAGGTGATGTGAGGGTTTGGGGGGGGCTCAGGGGGGCCGTGGGGATTTGGGGGGGTGGTGGGGGGGGGGTTCCAGTAAAGGTACTCTCCTCCGGGAAGCGCGGGACACAGATTCCTGTGGGGTGACCGCGTCCACAGTGGCGTCGGCCCTTTCACCTGGCCGGTGACTCATCACACGGTTGCCTAGCGACTCACACACCCCCGGGTTGAGCCACAAAGCGCTTTGGCGTCCCGAGACGGGCAGGGGTTGGACGCGCTCGGCACCCCCCCGGGGGATGCCCGCGGTACCCTTCCCGGTACCCACGCCGCTGGCACCCCAGGGGACTGGCACTTAATTAAGAGGGATGAGCTCCAAATTCTTTCACTTTTCAGTCAGTACGCTTTCCAGCAAACGCACTGGGGGCGGAGCCTAGCGGGACTCAAAGACTCCAGGGGAGGTGTGATCAGAGTACACATGACTTCCACAATGCAGGCCCGCAGGCCAAAACGTCCAGGAGACCAGCTCCTGATTGTGACGGCCCTCCACGTCTCCCTCCCTCCCTCTCTATCGAAATATCTTTCTCTTGCCCCCCCCCCCCCCGCCTCCTTTACCTCTCGTGCTGAGTTCAGCCTGACTGTAAGCTTCTCACTTTATCGACGTGGACGTGTCACATGTCGTTAAATTAACAGCTCCACCCACCGCCCTGACCCGCAGGATTCCGGAAAGCTCTTTCCCCTCCCCCCCCCACGCCATCCATCATCAGTTCTGTCGCTCGGCGGGCGGCCATTTTGCTTCGCTGACGGATGGGATCCTTTGAAGGGCTGCCGCCAGTGGGGGGGGGGGCATGGGGGGAAGGGGGGCTTATCAGGCTGGCAGGGTAATACATTAACACTTACAGAAGGGACCCCACTTAGAGAAGTTATGTGTTGGGATGCTGACTTTCTGGTGGGGTGGGGGGTACTGAACAGTTTTATGCTGCAGTTCTTTTTTCAAACTGCCTATTTAAAGCCAGGAACAGTGCATATAGGGAGAGTTGCCTGTAAATCTGTTCCAGTTAGAGATGCACAAGGAATGCTGCAGATTCATCATGACACTGCTTCAACTTTCTCTCTCTCCCCTCCACTGGTCAAATAATAGCAAAAGTGTGTAAAATTGGGTGATACTCAGGGGCACATCTACTGAGATAAAATACGGAGCACAGTTCATAGTGCTTACTGCAGCTGCTAAGACTTATCCGTGGCATATTATAGGCATACTATGCAGGATTTTTAGCCTTGCTATGGTCTTGTGTTTACAAGCAAAGAAGTCCTCCTCTGTCCTCAAGCCTGCCCACTCACCTGCATTCTATACTCTATATTTATTTTATACTCTATATTACCATTTTAATTTTTATGTCTCAGTTTTTTTTATAGCTGTCAAACCCAGCCACTGGGGATGCACAAGCCAGTGCATTCTTGACGCCGGCCCCAAACCCGGATTAATGGGGTTAATTATGAGATTAATAATGGGATTAAAGGGTTGCGTCAGGAAGGGCGACCCCTAACGGGAACAGCCAGAAGAAGAAGAAGAAGAAGGAGGAGGAGCAGGAGGAGGAGGAGGAGGAGTTTTTTGATAGCTGTCAACATCCAGGTTGACTCTGGCTTTTGAACGAGCCCTGTCAGCTTGTTGTTTCACTTTGCTGTACTTGTGGTTCTTCATCTCTGTCATTGCAGTCGCTAGCTACTGCTGGCTACAGACACTCTGCTGAAACCTGATCCCACCCCTCAGGCTTCACAGCCACGCCTACCCCCTCCCCACACAGCAGAGAGCACCACGCCCAGATACATCCCGATCACATCTTAGATGACAAAATACAAAATGCGTGCAAAGACAGGGATTGCCAGTGCATAATAGATATGACTGAGCATGGCCATTTTAGAATATTTTCTGGGTAAAAATCCTGCATGGTATGTCTTTAATGACTGATTCACTGATGCACATTAAGTAACTGCTCAACCAAACCAAAAAAAGAAAAACATTGCTTGGCATCAGATAAGATATTTTTAAGTTTCATCTGCTCTGTTCATTATTTTACATTTCAGGCTGAACCTTTTCTCTCAGTGTTCTAAACACAGTTATATTTTTAAACTCAGAAACGGGTTTTGCAGTCAATTCAACTTCGAATACACAAAAAAAGTAAAAGGTTGGATTTGCTCGCATCTATTTTTGAAGTGGTGCTGATGCAATAGCATAAATTGGAAACTTGCCTGCCATTTTAAAAAAGGGATTCTTTTTAATTTGACACACAAAATAATGGAGCAGGAATAATAATAGATAAAAAAGGAACCGCAGATGAAATTTGATGAATGACAAGTAAATGGTCCCCTTTAATATTTCTTGGAACTGCTTAGAATAGAGATAGTAAATGAATAGCAGAAAGCAGATTACAGGGGACACTATTCTATTGTGCCTGTAATGAGAAATCATTTCTGTCTGAGTGAACCCGAAGAGGGATATCATTGTTTGGAAAAAAAATCCACCCTCTTGAAAGCAGGTTTGGGAAAACGGTTCTGCCACAAGCCGTAACGATTGTGACCAACGGTGACTTCAGGGCACGTTCAAAGCCAAAGGCTCTGCTTTAATTAGGAATCAAACGAGGATCAGAGCTGCCACCATCTTTGTGCTGCTGCATGCTGGCCACTGTTCCCAGCCAGCCGCGAGTTTACTGCCATCTTAAATCACCAGCGCTCTTAAAACCTGAGGACGGAGGATTAATGAGCTCCTTCCCGATAAGCAGCGGCCAAATAAAACTGCCCTCGGCCAGAACAGACTCCTGCCAACACTGCAGCAGTCCGGGACCCTGGTTAGAGCAGACCGGTCTCAGATCTTTCCGGAAGCTTCTGTTGCGCGCGCAGTGTCGGTGGTTTTTTGTGTGCGGGATGAGCCTTAATTACTTAATTAGCCCTAACATTTACACCAGCTGACATATTAGCTACGTTTCTTGGTAAGCGCATGAATGACTGATGGAGACTGTTCTTGTGTCCTGATACGAAACCTGTTGCCGTGATCTAATCTATGAGTGAACCAGTATTGCCGTATACAGCCAGTTAGCTCATTTAGCCGGGGTAACTGGTTCGAAACAGAAACTTGCATACGTCAGCCCCCCAGGACCGTAGATCTCGAGGGACAGGGTTGGGCAGCCCTGGCCCTACAGGATGTCCTGTTTGTACCTCTCGCACTGGGCCGTGTATTTACCCACCAGACCTTTTACAGGCCAGTAGAAGCGAGAGGGGAAGTGTGGAAGCGAGTCCTCCTCTTCCCCAGGAGAGGCTGGTTGTGCGAGTCCCTCTGCATTACAGGGAGCCTCGCTGCTCCAGCAGATCTCATCAGGGCCGCACGCGGGGGAAGCGCTCAGGTCCGTTCCATAACAACCGCTTCACCACGACGACGACGACGCGGAGCTGCAAACGATCTCGCCCGAAATTGAGGACAATTTTGAGCGATCGCCCCGTTCCAGCGGTGTCCGAGGATCCTAATGATATGGAGGCCCTCGTGCCAAAAATCGCCCGCTTTTATTAAAGACTAAACCCATTCCAGTCATCAGGACTGTTGGGAGAGAAGAGCGTTACCTGCCTGGGGGGGGGAGGGGAGGGGGGGCAGATCCAGTCACAGAAGAGTGCCTGGCACTCATGTGAGAGCAGAGATGCCATGTGTGGGACTAAACTCCCAGGGGACACGATTTTAGACACAGGGTTCTACACTAACAGTTTTTAGTTTTTAAGTAAACCGAAAAATTTAAAAGCACACTAATGCATCCCAATTAGTAGGTGCCATCCTGATGCATTTTTTCCAGTTGGCACAGATCAGTTTTCATGCTGTATGTGCTGCAGAGCCCGGGCACATTGCTTTTTATAACGTAAAGTGCTCGAGGCCATGCCTGATGGTAAGAGCTCTGCTTGTAGTGTTCACTTTCAGACCAGGGCTAACATACTGGAGAGCCCTGTGACCAAGGTGTGTGTGCTACAAGAGATAGCAGGACCTGCATGCTCGCACACACACGCGCACACACACACACACACACACACACAAACATTTTTTAAAAACTACCGTATAGTCTCGGTTCCCAAATTCAGACTGCCGGACAGCTGGAGTTCCATGATGGTGGTCATGGCTGTCGCTGGTGACGGTCTCTGGGGTGATGGGTTTTAGGGATTTTTGTGAGTACCCTTGTATTGGCTCAGACCGCAGTCCCCCCCCCCCCCCAAAACATCCAGCCCTCGGGGCTGCCAACCAGACCCCCATCCCCATTCATGTGAGACACGCATGTTTTGTGTGTGTTTCAGTGTATTACTGCCACCATCTCTGCTTATCACTGAATTACATGTTTTACTCTCAGCCTAATGGCTTGACAGTGCGGGCCTGGGGAAAGCAGGCAGCTTACACGTGTATTGAAAGGCCGGTGAGTAATGGAGGACTTTCCCAAACTCTGCGCTCATTAGAGGAGCTGCCTTCAGTCAGCCTCGCCGGGGGGGGGGTCTGTGTGTGTGGGGGTGTGGGTTTATTAACGGACCTGCTCGCCAAGACGATGGCTTTATTGGCTTCCTGTCAAGCGAGCGTTGCCTTTGAGGCTAATTTATCTCCGGTGAAACGCACGGGGGAGATTAGATTATCTGCTAAGCCTGTCTCACAGTGGCACTTTGCTGTGTGTGTGTGTGTGTGTGTGTGCATGTGAGTTTGTGTACATGCATTAGCATGTGTTTATGTGCGCCTGCATGTGAATGCGAGTATGTGTGCTTGTGTGTTCATGCATTGCCGTGTGTGTATGTACGTGTGTGTGTGTGTATTTGCGTGTGTGTGTTTGTAGTGTGTGTGCTACCGTTCCCGTGCGTGGTTCTGTGCATGTTGTGTGCATACATGTGTTGGCCAGTGTGCGTGTGCGTGTGCGTGTGCGTGTGTGTGTGTGTGTGTCCACCTCAGAGGCCTCAGGGTTTCGAGTGCCACACCCCAGTCGTTTGAGGGTTAATCAGTCCGAGCCATCGATCAGGTTCCAGGCAGTCCCAGCACCACTGTGTCACCTGCCACCTGGGAGGGCTCACCGGGACACGCCCACCTGTCCGTCAAAGGGCCCAAGGTCCCCCCCGTTAAGCATTAAGGAGTCCCCCCGCACGGGTGTGTGAAAATAGACCTGCATACGGGGGTGTGGAGCTGCTCAGGGTGAGGCCCAGGGGTTAACCACCTCCAGGTAGTTCATTAACCGCCCCGGGGCTGCGTGAGGGGGGACCTGCAAACTCACCCTGAACGCACCCTGAACGCACCCTGAACGCACCCTGAACGCACCCTGAACGCACACCCTGAACGCACACCCTGAACGCACACCCTGAACGCACACCCTGAACGCACACCCTGAACGCACACCCTGAACGCACACCCTGAACGCACCCTGAACGCACCCTGAACGCACCCTGAACGCACCCTGAACGCACCCTGAACGCACTGCTGTGTGCCGTCTGTATGGTACTGCAGCTGTAAGAGTCATTTCGCCTGCCCTCATTCACAGAACTTCTCTTAAAGGATTCTAACTTTTGTTCCTAGAAATGTTCCTACGAAAAACAATATGGGATTCATGACACACCTGCAGTTGTTTGTTTTTGTGCATATCGCAGATGTGTGAGATGATAAATGCTGACTGTTCGTAAATTTTATGCGCAATCCTGTTCTCGTAATTAGCATAAGCAAAGGGCCATGAACAAGTACAGATAAGAAAAAAAAATGATGAATGACGAAATGTTCCCAGAAACATTCTTACACTCAGTTTACGATCGAATATGATCATGTTTCCTGAATGAGGTCCATTGACTTTATGACAGCATGTGAGCGCTTATGGGGGGGGGGGTCCCTGCTCCTCGCTCCTCCAGGTGACATGCTGGCTCCAGGTCAGCTGGTGCACCTTCTGAACTTCACACCGGCAGTCATAACTGCTCACTCCCCCCAGATCTCACACAGCCTCTGCCTTTTACCCCCCCGGTCTCTATGACAGCACATAAACATGCCCCTTCTTTGGCTGGCAGCTTGTGAGATGGATGAAAATTTGTAGTCAAACTGACTTAGTGGTTCAAGTGTGACTACAGAGCAGAGGAGAAGGTGTGTGAAGGGAAAGGGGGAAGAAGAACGAAGAGGAGGAGATGAGGACTAGAGGAGGGGAGAGGAGGAGGGAGAGCGAAAGGGAGTGGGGTGAGAGGTGGAGGAGGGGGAGGGATAGAGGGAGAGACAGAGAGGGCGGGAGGGGGGAAAGGCGAAAGGCACGGCCTCCTTCAGCGAAACGGGGATCTTCATCCTCTTTGTGCTGCGTCCAGCGATCATTAAACTTTAATATCGCACATGATGAGAACCGCGGGGTCAGCGGCAGGTCACGTCTCCGGGGAACCATTTTATTCAATAAGAAAGTGAGAGCAGCTGCCAGATCAGTGTCTTCCCCTTCAGTCCAGACCACTCGCTGTGCTGGACTCTGTCGACTTGTCTCTAAGAATTAGTACAGACCACTCGCTGTGCTGGACTCTGTCAACTGCTCAAGAGTTTACAGCCACTCGCTTGTGAACTCAGACAACTTTCGTAAATCTGTACAGACAACTTGTCATGTTGAAGCTCAAGTCAACTTCTCTCTTAGAATCAGTACAGACCTCTGATTGCGGTCAGTAAAATCCTTCACCTCCTGTAAAAACATGCTTATAGGGGAAAATCTCATTGGTATGTTCCGGCATCCCCTCGCAAATAATTGGCGTCACCTATACAGCTTACATGTCAAAACCTTTCCTCTTCACCTGCAGGTCAATTTGAAGCTATGATGTCATTGGGATATGACTCCTTGTGCTTTAATTGAATGGAGGTGTCTCCTGAATTTGGAGAATACTGTGTGATGGCTATAAATCCAAAGTCACAATCATAATGTAGCCTATATGGAATTATATGTTTAAGATTTCTGCTTTAACCTCTTTGGTTCCTGGAATTTTGTCAGAAGCGCTTTTTCCCACCATCGTGCTGTGGAGTGTTTTTGTGTGGTGCACATATAGGAGGAAAGAAGCACCAATGGCATGAGTGTCCACACACAGACTACAGACCCCACAGCAGAATGACAAATAAGGCAACAAATAACCCGTAAAATTCCTATGAGCTGATTCATTCTTGGGGTGAATAAACAAATATTCCCCTGCAGGAAATGCTTAAGGGTCGAGAATAAAGTAGATAATGGGTATAGAGTCATTCCCTGGTATAGCATGACTTCATGTTATAATAATACAAAGATAATATAGCAATAATACGACGATAAACACGGCAGTTCACTTTTACTTTTTACCCAGTTCTCTGGATTTGTGGCAGCTTGCGAGTGTGTGTGAGAGAGAGAGGCTTCCAGCTACACGGGTCACATGCAGACCCCCCCCCGAAAGACGATCGGAGGGCTATTGGGTGTCGGCGTAATCTGGGTCTTGATTTCCCCCGAGCGGGGGGGGGGGTTGCTCTGTGACCTGGCCCCCTCATCAGTTACGCGCGGGACGACAGATTCACACGCTCGCGTCCGCGTCTAAATTTAAAACTGATTCCCCGCGGCTGGCTGATTAAATTCCTCCCGCAGCGTTTCCCCTCTTATGGATGTGTCTTATCATAAATAAAAAGAGGTGGCGGGGGGGGAAGTGAGTTTTGTTCGCACTGATCACGAGAGGCTATTTTATCTGAACCGGGGTACACGACTTCCTCCTTTGAAAACTGCGCTCTGGCTATCGCAGGCGAGACTGCTGCTGCTGCTGCTCAGATCAGCTGGGAACATTTCCATCTGGACTTACAGATGACAGGGAGCACACAACACCCCCGTGCGCGGGCTCTGCCAGAATGTGAGCCTGGCTCTACCTGCTGACTGATTAAAGCCAGCTGTGGGACGGGGCTCCTTCAGTAAGCTAGCCCCCGCTGAGAAGCACACGGTAGCTCCCCCATTCATCTTGGGGAGGTGTTGCGGTCACAGTGATTTTTTTTTTGTCAAAGACTGGCTGAGATCGCAACCTTGTGTCTATGCTAAAAAATTGAAAGAAAAAAAACCCATGAGCTAACATGCACAATACAACACTGCCCTCTGCTGGCCAGGGGTCTCAAATACAGGATTTCCAGCCAATGTTTAATGTCAGTATCTTGGCTCAGGTTTTTGCCCTATGGAGGCATCAGGGGAAGGCCTGTTTAAACAGCTTTAACTAGAGTCTACGCTGTCTTTGAACAAAGACTAAGCATTTGAAAATGAAACCAGGGTACAGCGTTTTGTTGGACACAGCAAACATTCACACTGAATGCCCAGCCCAATTGCAAGGGTGGCTCGTGAATGCTTTGGGCAGAAAAGGATTTTTACTGGGATGGGCCTGTAGAACTCCACCTGCGTCTCAGACCTGCTCACAACCTGACATCTGTAACCCAGTCGAGAGAGTTCCTAGTTTTAGAACTCAGGTGGGTGGGTACATGAAATGATACACTGCCCAAGCCTTGCTTTCTGAGCGGAAGCAAGGCCCATTGACTCTGCAGGCTTACAGTGCCCAGAATACAGAACTTGGGAGAGCACTAAAAGCTGCACTAAAAGGGTTGTGATTCCAGCAGCCAGAGGCCAGCCTGACAGAGCAGCTGAAACCCCGAGCAATGGGGCCCTGTACTGCCTGAGAACTAAACTAAATGTGATGGAATTATGAGCTTTGGGAGGGGAAAAAAAGGAATGAAAAGGTAGCACTATAAGAAAATGGCACCCGGGGAACCTTTGGTGGTGGAAGTCCATTAATCTGCTCTGTGACCTGCCATCTTAGCGCATCCGCTCCAAACCAAAACGGTTTCCCTAGTGCAGCGGGTGTAGCGCGGCTAGTTGGCTAGTTAGCACGGCGTGTAGTAAATGGAACGCCTTATAGAAGGTTACCGTGACAACACTCGTCAGCGTTCGTCTGTGGAACCTTTGGGAGTGTGAGAGGTGAGGGTTCAAATCTCACCTCGAACTTCTCTATTCTTACACTGGGGTTCTTCTAAAATATTTGCTTAATGTGAACCAACAGTAGTAACACAATAGAATGAATGTTGGGTTACAGTTTGTTAGATGTGCTAAGTGATTACTGTGGCATGTGGAATACGTGTGAGCCAGACTAGAGGAGCGGTCTTTCTGATGAGGTTGTGTTTCACAGAGCAGTACTCACCAGAGTTGCTGCTGGAATGGAGTCTGCGTCTCCTGGCTCGCTTCTGCCCCTTCTGGTGAAGGTTTGGAATTTCACCTACTAGCGCTCCACGTCTGATGATTAGTGGCATACCGTAGTCTTCATCATCGTCATCGTCCTGCCGGAGAGAGAGAGAGAGAGAGGCTGTGTTACGCTGTGCACCAGACACATTCTTCCCTCCAGGGGTTTGTCTTCCTGGCACAACAGCCACAACTCCTACTAATGAAACTACAAAAGAGGGAAACCTCTTTTAGTTAAATTTATTTAATTTCAGACTTCTGCTTCTGGCCAAATTTCTTCTGTATGCTCCAGAGTGCCACAAACCAGCGTCAGCCAGCATCAGTGAATACTGCCGTTTATAAAACTAAACTAGGGTAATTGGTTTCGGGGGGGGGGGGAGGGATCCAGCACATCTGAAAGCATCCCTCAAGGCCAGGGCCTCTTCCCCCAAAGGAGTCTGGGAAAGTAATTAACTGCTCTCAGCCCAGACGAGGATCTCTCGCCTTCCGCACATGTAAATAATCACAACCTGGTGAAAGAACCTGTCAGTGGGACCACCCAAAGTAAAGCTGGCCAGTGCTGTAATTACACAGTGCCACCACTGGGTGGCTCCCACCGGGCCTGGTGTTTCAGCGAGGTGTGGCGCTAGGCTAACCACCCGCCACCCGCATATGATTGCGAGCAGATAGCAGAGACCCAGCCATGGGAGACTAGGCATGATGCAGCGGCATCGCAGGCGAAATTCCTCCCTGTTGCGTAATCGGAGCGTGCCGATGCTCCTCAAACCTGTTTTTTTACTTTTATCGTGAAAAGTACGGTACACTGAGATTGAGGCTCTCTTTCCAAAGCACGGTCATGGGTTACTCCCAATGAGAAACAGTGACGTTCGATCTACACTGCATCGTTCATGAACTGTGCCAAAATTGAAGAATTGAGGTGAGTCATTGAGAAACGTTGTGCAAGCTGTGACTTACAGTACTATAGGCCAGCGGTTCACAGAATTCATGAGCCCTCCACCCATTTAATGGGCAAACACATTTTCTGTGAGCCAATCCTTCTTACAGCGTAACCAACTATATGCAGACAAACGGAGTTACATTTTTTTTTAAATCTCATAACTGCGTACACTGTAACTTCACTGTAATCTGGTGTGAATGTTTGTGGAAGGTCTGTAATATACAGTCATTTAAAATGCTTTTTTTAAATCCTGATACATCTCATAGGTCCTGACCCACAGTTTGGGATCCACTGCTGTAGGCATGCAGTTCCTACAAGAATTGCAGAATTTAACTGTAACTGTAACCAAGCAGTCTGATACGTCATAAGATGCACAGCACAAACTCAAGCAGGCCTTACTGTATGTGTCACACATGTTCCCGTCTTACACTATCGCACACAGATATATTCATTCTGCGGTTAATTAACCAAGTAATGCAGGGGTGACTCTGGCCTCTGAGCTCAGGGTCATTAAGGACAAGGGCGGAGCTGATTAAATATTCATGAGCCGTTCTGCAGTCTGTGTTAATGACCTGGAGATAAGGGGATGAGTGGAGACTAAAGGGAAAATCTGCAGTGAGGCATTATATGCCGTGTTTTCCTCTTATTCTCTCAGGAGTAAGAGCACAGGCCCTTTACCCTCACAGGTACTCAGCTCCAGGGTGCATTCCTGCCTCTCCAGTGCATGCTGGGATAGGCTCCAGCGCGCTCCACAACCCTGAGCAGGAATAAGCGGGTATGGATAATGGATGGATGGATGGATTTTTATCCTCTCAGCTTTTTAACTACAGGTTCTGGTTGGTAATGCACGTGTGCATTGCTACATTGCAGTAGATCACAGAATGCCCATCCTCACAGTATAAAGACATCACGCCCATTTATTAGATGTCAAACGATGCGTCGCATTTCAACATTTTGGCTTCAAGCGGGAGGGAATGTTAGGCACGGTACCGCGGTCTCTCCCTCTCGCCGAGTTTGGCGGAAAACGCCCCAAATTCTCCTCAGCTCCTTCCTCTGGATTTACAGCTGCTTCAGAGTGGGAGGAGAGGGGGCATCGTTGCGTGTTCTCCGAGGAGCAGTTTCTATGAGCTGCGGTCTACGGCGGGAGCGCTTTAAAACTGAATCGTCTCGAATGGACAATGGGTCTTGAAAAATGAGACTCGTGGGCGAAAGTGAGCGAGGTTGAACACAAAAAAGTACAGACGGTAAATCAAAGGCAAACTGAGGTTAAGTTTAGTAAATTGTCTGGCGGTGTCAAAGCCGTGTGTGTGCGTGTTGTACAGTGGAACTGAGTAGCTGCAAACACCCCTGGCTGTAACAACAAGCTGGGGATGCCGCCGCAATGCTAGCTAACCGCATTAATGCTCATGTTTCCGTTCTGCTTGTGTTGGGGCACTGTACTGAACTCTGAACAGGGCTGGATGCTTCCTCCCCCCTCTGAGGTACAGTTGGGCGATGAAAGATTCAGGAGGAGGGGCAGCACAAGTTTTATTTTATATCCAAAACTATGCAACGTTAACTCACTTCACAATAAAAACCTGCCAGCAAAAGACAATTCAGTCTTTCTCATTGGCATACGGTACCCCTGTGTTACTTTTTAACAAACAGCCGAGAGATGGGCAGGGAGAGGGCATGAGAGAGAGAGACATTTACCTCGATTGCATCTTTAAAGTCATACTCAGCGTCCAGGTCATCAGTCTCATCCAGGTCCTCCCAGGAGATGTTCTGCAATACAGGAAATGAGCGACATAAATCACAGGAAGTGAGCAGGAAGAACAAATCACTGGAAGTGAGCAGGAAGAACAGATCACAGGAAATGAGTGTGTGTAACTAATCACAGGAAATGACTACCAGGTATGACAACACAGGAAAATAATGGGCATTACACAACAGGTGGCCATTACATACTCAGGATATAAGCTAGCATTATACAACACTAGAAAGAAGCAGGAAGTAAGTAACACTGAGCTCCACACATTAATTAGATGATCTCTTTGGGGATTCGGGGGCACGGTGTCTGTGCCAGTCTCACAGAACTCCACAGCATGAGTCAGGCTAGAGAGTACAGTATCAAAGGAGCATCTGTGCCCTCCCATTCAGACAGACAGACTGAGAGAGAGAGACAGACAGACAGAGTGAGACAGAGAGCCAGAGATGGAGAGATAGAGAGAAAAGACTGAGACAGAAACAGTGACAGTGAGTCTAAGAGATAAGACTCGGAGAGATTAATACTTTATTTGCCTTTATATTAGCACATATGTATTAATAACTGTATATTTAATAATTTCTTATCGCTGTAAATTGTTGATAAGGCTCAACTTTCAGTGAGGCTGGCTTTGGCTTTTCGCAAAAAGCACAACACTGTATCTTTCTGCTAGTCTGTGATAACAGCCTGACTGTAAAAAGCACACCCAAGCACATACAAAATCGACACTTATCACGCGCCGGTCACAATTACACAATCAGTCGATTCCCATGATACATCGGGTCAATGTGAGGAGCCACAGGACCAGACCGATCTTCCACAGTGAAGCCAAAGGAAAGTCCCACAGTATGAAGATTATGCAGCACAGTGAATTCTAACAGCACAGGCTCCTGCATTTAAATCTGCAGCACAGTGAATCCTAACAGCACAGGCTCTGCAGCACAGTGAATCCTAACAGCACAGGCTCTGCAGCACAGTGAATCCTAACAGCACAGGCTCTGCAGCACAGTGAATCCTAACAGCACAGGCTCTGCAGCACAGTGAATCCTAACAGCACAGGCTCTGCAGCACAGTGAATCCTAACAGCACAGGCTCCGCAGTCTCCTAATGCCTGTAACAGAGGGCCTGGCGTGAGCCCGCCCTCTATCGGGGTCTCCCGCCAACGTGTCTAGCCTTGGCGGCGTGCCAGCCCTGGGCCAACGGCGGGAAGAGCGTATCTGATAGTAATAACCGCCCGAGTCTGATTTAATGCTCCAAAGACAATTTAACTGCAACATCTGGTGCCTAATAAACATTATGATTAGAGGTTTTTTTTTTTTTAATTCTCACAGTATCAGATAATTGAACCCTGGAAACTTAATTCCGCAATGTTAATCAAATTAGCTTAACTAACTGATGTTTAATCAACAAAATTGAATTCATCCTTGGAGATTTAAGAGACGAAGATGTTTTCTGATAATCAGTTCAGTCATACAGTTATTTCAGTCCCGCGTACTATTTGTACTTGAATGACTAGGCTCACATAATCAGAACGGACAGTAGACCTCATGACCCAGCGTGGGCGGGGCTATCATGGTCTATCGATTTGAGTAATTTGCTTTTGGTAGCATAGTATTTGCTGACAGAACATTGTACTTTAATCTCCCATCTCCCTGCTTCAACTCACCTTTAAACAGTGACACTTGTTCTGTTGGGTTCTCTTGGTCCAACAAAAAAAAAACTACATCATGGTTATATTCAGCAGCCAGTCAGGCAGTCGCACACTAGAATCATGTCATCACTTACTGCATCGCCAGGGTAGGCGGTCTTCTCCCGGTTTTCAAAGTGTCCTTCTGTTGTCTTTGGAGACCTCCGCCAAAAGATCATGTTTCTGACCACTGCAGAGTGGACGCAGGAAGTGAATGAGGGACATGGATGACACAGGAAGTGAGAGCCAGAGAGAGAACACAGGAAGTGAGTGAAGGGCCAACAGGAAGTGAACGAGAGACAGATGGACAAAGGGAGGACAACAAGTGGCAGCCAAGACTGGATCTGCTGTTATTGCTGTGGTATAGTAGTGTAATGGTAAAAAATAGTTATTCAAGCTGACGATGCTAGTTGTTGGTTTGATCAGATCACATTGCAGTTACTGCTTCTGAAAGTGTCTACTGTGGCTTCTCTGTGGCAATACTGCACTTCTGTATACCTGATGGTCCACTAAATGGTAAATTCACAAGGCCACATTGCTTACAGAGATCAAAGAGACTGGTTGGTTATGATTAAATCTTGTTCTTACAAAGGGCCAAAGAGATGAACACATTGTTCTCAGACTTTCTACAGAGTCCACGCAAGAGATATGTTGATGAGATAAGAGATATAGCCATTCATAATTAGGTATTTGTTGGATAATCTTACCCAGACCAACTTGCTTAGCTTACTGACAGTCAAGTTCTCTAACTGCTATACCACACTGCCTCTAAATCCACAGCCAGAGTGTAAAGGCCTCCTCTGAGGTGAGCTGACCAGGTGAGCAGGAGGCAGAAGCTGTGGAATCAGGAAGGTATCAGCTTTAGTATTAACAGGTGCAGTATAATGGCTGCACCCCTACCTTCCGGAACTTTCCGTGGTTCCCTATCCCCCGAAGCTTGGGTTCTGTTAGACCGCAGTAACGACACCCTCACTCCAGACCGCTAATCTAATTACCCCCTTAACCGCGCGAAACAGCCTGCTGGTACACGCTCACAAGCCTCGAGCCAAGATCTACAAAGGGACACAAACCCCAAATGTGGTCGATTCCACAGGCTCTATAAACGTTACTGCCCCAATCCAACCACACAATTTCCTTTTACACTGTTTATTTTAAAGACGGTAGTTCTCTCAAAAAAAAAAAAGAAGAAAAAAAAACCATTTAAAAGCATTTTTGTTATCACGTTTGACGCACAGGAACTCAGGAATTTGGAGACGGCTTTGCAGTATCAGAAATCGGAGCGTTGGTGGCGGAGCCAGGTTAGGAGTCAGCAGTACTCAGGTGAAGATCAAAGGGTGAGAGCCAAGAGGTGGATTCCTCCAGAGGGAAGAGCTGCCCGAGGCCCTGATGTGTGTTTCTCAGTTCATATGAAGGCCAGTCAGACTGCTCAGCCTATCTCAGACAGACTGGACGCACCCCTGCCTTTCCAGAACTTTCTGAGTATATCTAAGTAGACTCCAATTGGAAATATACCGATGAGGTTTAAGGTGCAGATTTTTTAGCTTGGCCAGTGATGTTGTGAAGATTTGTTTTATTAGTCATGGAACTCCCAAGTTAATATGGAAAATAATATAAAAAAGAAACATAACTCTGAATTAAATGTAAGATCGCTTGGTGCCCTAGGGGTACCCTAAAATGTTAGCAATAAATAATGGATAACAAATAAGAGAAATGCTATCATTACAACAGACATCTAACTAGAAATATTTTTTAAAAAAAGCTCTTAAATGTCCCGCAGTATTAAGCTATTTACCAAATGAAACCAGCTGATAGTCTGACACAAGCTCAAACCAACCTTACACTTAGGAGCTTACAAAGTATTCTAGCACCCCCTGGTGGACACAAAAAAATGAAAGCAGATCTGACGACCATTGGCAGGTGTTGTGTGCTGGTAGTGCCCATTCATCCATCGATTGTCTAACCCGCTTGTTTGTGGTCAGGGTCACAGGGGATGCTGGAGCCTATCCCAGCATGCATTGGGTGAGAAGCAAGAATACACCCTGGACAGGTTACCAGTCCGCCCCAGGGCACACATCCCACCCATCCATTTACACACTCATACCTAGAGGCAATTTAGACTATCCAGTTAGCCTACCTGCACGTCTTTTGGACTGTGGGAGGAAACTGGAGTGCCCAGAGGAAACCCACCCGGACACGGGAACAGGTAAACTCCACACAGAAACACCCTGGCTGGGATTTGAGCCAAAGACCTTCTTGTGACAGTGCTACCCACTGCACCACTATGTATTCTGATTCATTCGAGAATGACTGAGTTT
This sequence comes from Anguilla rostrata, assembly GCF_018555375.3. Lineage (NCBI taxonomy): Eukaryota > Metazoa > Chordata > Actinopteri > Anguilliformes > Anguillidae > Anguilla > Anguilla rostrata. The sequence continues at coordinate 3,517,038 of NC_057950.1, read as the reverse complement.
GATAATCATGGTTCGTCAGGGAACATAGGGGTTAGTGTGCGAGGGTTGCGATGTATAGGTGTGCTACTTAAATTATTAAAAATAAGATTCATCAAAGTGTAAGATTATTTATATTTTATGCTGCCATGTTACTGCATTTTGGGTAAAATTTGTATGGGAAGCCAGTGAGCAATTCAGGTGTGAATGTGTGCTCACAGAACTGGCCCTGGAGAACTGTGGCCCTAAATGGCCTCCAGTCAGACAATGCAGCACCTGCTTACCTCGGTGCAGTTCACCCTTCCACAGGAAGAGGGCGCTGTTGGTCACAACCAGAGTGTAGCTCCCTGGTGCCATATACAGCAGGTACAGCACTGCCAGGAGGGCCCCATAAAACCTGCAGTCCACAACACAGGAACACAAACATCTTCATACACACCGGGAAACCAAAAACACACACAATCACACACAGGAGAGGAGATGCTTACACACAGGCAAACCAAAAACACATGCATTCACACACAGGAGAGGAAACCGTTACACACAGGGAAACCAAAACATGCAAGCTGAAAAGGTGAGTCTTCAGTCTGTGTGTGGGAAGATGGGCAGGGTTTCTGATGTTCTGACTGCAGTGAGAAGCTCATTCCACCACCGGGGGGCAGAACAGACAGGAAAGGTGACCTGGAACTGCAGGCACATAGGGGGGAGGGGCCAGGTGCCCAGAGGTAGCAGAACAGAAGGGTCAGGTAAGTGTGTAGGGTCTGATGATCTTTTGAAGAGGAGCTGTTCCTTTAGCTGCCCAATAGCCCTGAGGTTTTGAACCTGATGTGAGCTGATACAGGCAGCCAGTGGAGGAAGATGAGAAGGGGAGTGACTTGGCTGAGTATGGGGAAGTTTTAGCTCAGACGAGCAGCAGAGTTCTGAATGAGATGCCCTCTGTTACACACTGCAACCACGGCAACCCGCCACCCTCGCTCACGCACTGCAACCACGGCAACCCACCACCCTCACTCACGCACTGCAACCACGGCAACCCACCACCCTCACTCATGCACCGCAACCACGGCAACCCACCACCCTCACTCATGCACCGCAACCACGGCAACCCACCACCCTCGCTCACGCACCGCAACCACGGCAACCCGCCATATTCACTTAAGAAACCGCAACCACAGCAACCCATCAGAAACCAGAACGCTAATGTGATTCAGAATGTTAGTGTAATGTGATATGATCTGTACTGATGTACAGCAGGTTTGTTCTATTGATCGGTACAGATAACTGAGGATGTCAGGAATTAAACTGAAAGGGCTTCGTGCCAGGGCAGCTACCAGTGATACAGCAGCACCACTGAACCATTCCCAAATACAGACACACAAACAGAGCAGTGCAAAACCACGCCTAGGTGAAATATACCTCTTTAAAGGCTGGGAAAATATGGTGATAACCTGACCACTTTCTAGCAAAAGTGTTACTCATCAAACTACAATAATGTGAAAGAAATCGGTCTTGAGTTTTGGTGTTTTCTTTCCTTTTAAAATGGTTAATTATGTTCCCTTAGGTTTTTACCCTCATTGATTATTTCAAATTTTCCATTTTTGCTAAATCAAAGGAAAATATAAATATATTTATTTCAGACCATAAAATGTTTCCATCTTTTTATGATGTCAAGATGAAAGTATTTAGATATTTTCAGACATTCATTAAAACCTGAAAATTAATATTCATCCCCTTTTAGCAATCTAAACTGGGCCAGGCATGTTCCCTTTTCTTGAGAGATGAACAGATCCCCTACAGGTCCCCAGCACAGCAGGCTGTAGGTGGATTCACCAGCGAGGCTAGCATGAGCTAAGACGTGCTAATGCTCCTCGCAGTACACAGTCCCTGGAGCGTCCTCAGCAGTGTAGGTTCAGCAGAGAGGCTAACGTGAGCTAAGACATGCTAAATCGTGCTAAGACGTGCTAACTGTACTCACAGCGCAGAGTCACCACAGCTCCTCCAGCACAGCAGGCTGTAGGCTGACTCAGCCGAGAGGCTAGCATGAGCTAAGACGTGCTAAAACGTGCTAAGATGTGCTAATGCTACTCACAGTGCAGAGTCACTATAGCTCCCCCAGCACAGCAGGCTGTGGGCTGACTCAGCCGAGAGGCAGGCCGGGGACAGCATCTCATCCAGCTCCCGCAACCTGTAAGGACAACATGGACGCAACACCTGTGTGTGATAACCATCCAATCAAAACACCATCCACACCTCTGCTTTGATAACCATCAGGTCAAACACCATCCACACCTCTGTTTTGGTAACTATCCAGTCAAACGCCATTCCTCACTGTGGGACTGGGATCAGAGTAGTTCTTACGTAGTCCCTGACGTCTGCATGCTTTTAATCTTGCCATCAGCGACACTTCAACCATGTTTTATTTTGTAAAACGCAAATAGTTGAAGAGGAACATGTTCACATTCAACAGATCCTCTAAACCAGAGTGATCTACACACATTTTTACATTGAGCCCCCTTAAACAGCTGTGTATTTCAGATCAGTTTCCTTTTCCCTCAAATACACTACTGGCTGGGTGTGTAATATAGAGATGAATACAAGTCAGAACAGCTCAATATTCTACAGCTTAATATTACCATCCCTAGTAATAATAGTGGCAGAATTGGGCTTCAACAAACTAAAAATGAGCTACAATATGAGAGAAAATAGGTGGAGCTACCATTCCCCACGAGTGACTGTGATTTGACCCAACCAGACAATATTTTTTTACTGTAGAGAGTAAAATAGTTGAGATTGTTTAAAAGTCAATAAGTCGGTTCTAGTCGAGTCAGTAAGTCTTAAAAGTCAGTTGTAGCTCCTCCCTCTTCACTGAAAACTCGTTCTCGTCCCAAATCCCGTGACATACTCACAAGGCTTTCATCTCCAGAGCCAGCGCCTGCTGGTCCTCCATCGACTCGCTGCTGGGCCTCTGCCTCCGAAGGGCCAGGCTGGTCGCTGTCCTTCTGGGGCCCTGCTTCAGGTAGCCCAGGATGGCCAGGGCAAAGACGCAGAGCAGGCCCAGGAGGAGCCAGGCCTCTGTAGGGGACAGTGAGCCAAGCGCTAAATACAGCACTGCATATCACCTCCACCACTGCTCCTCACAGCTATCCTCAGAGCACCTCCACCACTGCTCCTCACAGCTATCCTCAGTGCACCTCCACCACTGCTCCTCACAGCTATCCTCAGTGCACCTCCACCACTGCGCCTCACAGTTATCCCCAGTGCACCTCCACCCCTGCTCCTCACAGCTATCCCCAGAGCACCTCCACCACTGCTCCTCACAGCTATCCTCAGTGCACCTCCACCACTGCTCCTCACAGCTATCCTCAGTGCACCTCCACCACTGCTCCTCACAGCTATCCTCAGAGCACCTCCACCACTGCTCCTCACAGCTATCCTCAGTGCATCGCAGTGCCTGCTGGTTTTCATTGCTACTCAGCACTTAATCGATTTAAAGCTGTCTGTACAGTTGACGTCACCTGGTTTCTTTGCTCTAATCTGGTAGCTGTTTTTTAAAGTTAAATTTATAAAAAATATGCCCTTGCAGCCGTTCAAGGACAAGAATAAATACGACTGTCCAATACACTTCATATGGTGGCTAATCAGGGATAAATGTTGCCTTTCGGTGGGGGTTTTATGCTGTATATTCAAATGTGCATTCCTATTGCTTGGGAGCAGAGTTTGAAATCCATTGTATGAATAACCTCATTAGACAAAAAGATTTTCATACCTTCACTGAGAGTGAGAAAGAGAACGTTTAGGAGAACACCGCAGAGAAGGGAACAAATCTTCCACCTGTGAGAAGTGAGAGACATAGAGAGGAACTGAGAGGTCAGTTTTTAAGTGTAGAGTTCCATTTTTACTATCTGATGCAGTTTGATATTTTGTGTATTGATTTTTTTGGCGAATTGCAGTAGCAGTCAGCTTTGGAAACAGAAATCTAGATGTCATACCAGTCAACTGAATTGACTGAAACAGAACTTAATTAAATTGTTTGTGTGTGTGTGTGTGTGTGTGTGCATGTGAGAGAGCCCCCCCCCCCCCCACAAATCAGATTCCAGCCCAGGGGTGTCCAAACAAGGGGTGGTGTGGGTGAAAGTCTTTGTTTTAGCACAGCACTATGATACCTGATTCTACTTATCAATGTCTCAATTGAAGATCTTGATTAGTTCATCAGTTGAATCATGTGCTGTAATGCTGGGCTAAGACAAAAATCTGAACCCACACCAGACCTTGGTAGACAAGATTGGACACCCCAGGTGTATAGTCTAACACTTTCATGTGCCATGTAGCATGCTAAGACTTTTAACATATTTAACTATTTTTACCAATAATTAATTAAAATCAAACATTTTTCTTCTTCTTGATCCAGACGTACCCCAGGAGGTTCTTGACCAATCGGAATGAAATGTTGAGAGGTTCCAAGAAAGCCATCAGATTTCTTAAGGTGGTGACCGTGTTAAAGAGGTCAAAGGTCAGACCCTCTGAGTTTTCAGACATTTCTGAACCCTCCTCGCTCGTATGAGCAGTGTACAGACAGGGGGCACTGTTCACCCTGCTCTGTGGCATCCTTGCAACCCTGCAAAAACCAAAAAAGAAGTCAATCCTTATAGGTCTTCTGTTTAGACTTTCTTAATTCTATTGCTTTTTTTGCTAAATGAGACTGTTTTACTCATTTCAAAATTTGTCAATGGGGTAAGAGAATTTCACTTGTCAAGTAAAAAAAAAAAGCTTAAAACAAGTTATTTTCTACTTGAGAGAAAAACGATTTTCACTTGTCAAGCAAAAAAAGAAGCTTAAAACAAGTTATTTTCTACTTGAGAGAAAAAACGATTTTCAGTCTCTTTACAAGACTAAAACACTTGTTAACACAGATTTTTTTTTTTTAAGTGAACAGCTGATCCAGTGAACAGATGGTAGCCTGGTGAATAACTCCTGTCCTATCTGATGATCAGTGCTCTTCAACTAATTTTCATGGTGTAAACCCACTCTTCGAATCAAAGGGTTAAAACATTTTGTACAGAAAAACCGACAGCTTCTTTTCTTTGTTAGGCGATTATAAATGGGCTTCTGCGTCGTCTTGGAGAAATTTTCTTTCCTGAGAGTAACACTGTTGTTCTCCACTACTGTTAATTTCTCTAGATAAGCATCTGTAAGGCAATGTAAGCAGAAGGGAGTTTACTGCATCTTATGTGCAGTGCAGAACGTTACTTGGCACTGTGTGTGTGTGTGTGTGTGTGGTGTGTGTGTGTGTGTGTGCGCGCGTGTGTGAGTGCGCTCTTGTAATTCTTTCACTGATATCTGTCAGATCTTGTTCTGACAGTCACCTGTCTCTGGGCAGTTTAGAGATAGTGGGAACATGGACAAATATCTGGTAAGAAGCAACTCTAGAAAAAAAAATGTCGACCTGTTGGAAAATGCCTGGCATGTGCACCATGAATAAGGCTTCAGAAGTGACAGACCTGTGTCTTTTGCTGATGTAGTGACTGATTTATGAATTGGCATATATGTTTGAGTTATTTATTTCATTTTTCCAATATTTGATGGACTGCTTAACACTTCCACAGCTGTAAATCAACACTATGAACAAACTTTGATTTAATTCTAGGTTTTTTTTTTTTAATTATCAGTATTAGGGTACTTTCATGTTTGCTGTAATCATAATTCAGATAGCCATATAGTGTTACTTGTACTGTATGCTGTTTAGTATGGTAAAGCCATACCTCCTATACAGAATATAGTGTTTCCTGACATCGTAGCAAATTTGACAGCTTTGTGTGATTTGCAATATCCGCTGAAGAACAATTACCTGGTGTCTGCCAGTGTATTTAAGTCCTCCTGCGATGTAGTGAGCTCTCCTGGAAACTTCTGATCACATTTTGTGGTTGTTTCACAGGTTCAGCCGAGACTTCCAAGTCAATTCACGTTGCCGCAGGTCACAGGTGAACTTCACCTGTAGCAAAAAAAAAATAAAAAATCCAGTACCGGTCAGCCAGGTCCAATAGAAATACTGCCGTCCCTCACACACGAGTCACAGGAGTGAGTTTTAGCAAACGCGAACTCAACACTGACATTCTGTGCACGGTAATGCCTACAGTAGCACCTGTTCTGATGATCTTCTTTTTCTTACCTTCGAGCACTAGCCCATCCTCCACCAGGAATGCCGAACTTCTGTGGAGTGACACAGAACACACTGGCAGGGTATCTCCCAAGTGGGAGGGCGAACGAACTGCTGCACAGAGAACAGCCACGATCACATATTTCACATTGCTGATCGGATGAAACGCTGAAGGCAATCGGCCAAGCTGCAGATATTTGTTGTCAGACACCGTCAGGCAGTGTGTGTATTAAAGAGTTTTATAATTTGGAGGAAAAACACCTTCCCACTCTAATGCGTGTTCCCTTTTCATAAACTGTAATAGTGCTGAATAGGGACCAAAAAGTAATTCCATGTCAATGTATTTTAGTCCAGTAGGTGGCAGTATACACCAGCTGCACGCAAAGTGATCGGGTTACAAAATAAGATTCATTTTACGCAGAAATACAGTAGGGTGCTGTGTAAAGTATTACCATTCGATATTTTTTTTCAAAATACCACTTCAGCGTTGCTTACCTATGAGTAGGGAAATGGAGAACATGGAAAATACTAATAATACCTTCATCTTCAGTCATTTTGTAGTACCATGCTTATCAGGTTACTACCAATTAATGCAATTCATGATTTATTTTGTCCCTTCCAATTGTGTGCGCGCTCTTTAGGTAGTAGGCCTTTGCCGTCCTCAGTGGGTGTGTGGTAGCATTTTAAACCACAGTATTTGTGCATGAAATTAAACACCAGATAGTGCTTCTGGAGCAGACGCAAAACACCGACTCATCCACTAAATGTCCTGTTTCCCTGTAGGGAAGCGCCGTGTCCGTCCTGATAGATTTCACGGTCACATACTTTGTGTTGTCCAACGGGCATGTGGCACATTTCACAGTAGATCAATGGGGTTTAAGGTCAGGCCACGGCCACAAGGTCAAACGATCCCCTGAGCAGACTCACCCCGAGATTCAGTTAAACACACTTAGCCACTTTAAGGGTATATGCAATCAAACCAAATGCGATTTGTTTAAAATTAAACTTCAGTAAAAAAAAAAAAAAACATGGCAGCAAACTAAAATAGCAAAAACATGTCACTAAATGATCTATGTAGTGTATCTGCTTATACCTGCATAATATTGCGCAACGTCAAATCAACAACCACACTTGCATGAGTCCACATATAGGGCCCAATTATTAAGTTTAAGTCAATTTTCTGTACGTTACCTTCAACCGCCTCTAGGAGGCGATAAATATTTCAAATGTTTCAAAGCCTTTACTGCATTTTCAAGCAAAAATCCCAATTCCACATGAGAATGCGTCTAAATTACCTTAATTATGATGCCACTTAGGCCTACAGGACATACACTTATGCAACGTTACATAAATATGCATTTCTGCTTGCGTGTCTGTAGCCTACGGGCATTCTTAAAATTTTTGAATACCTTGGACAGCGACCTCCCCACAATGTGATTGACGTATGGGAGCAGCCCGCACCACGTGGGCCTTGTGAGAATGCAGAGGCTCAACCGCATGTTTTCTCGTAACAGATCCTGATCCCCTGTTGACAGATTTCCCACAATTCCACCGTTGTTTTGAAAGCCTTTCCAGGAGCAGTGCTACCACACCAGGGTTTTCTCTCCTAAGTGGGCTGCTTTAAAGACAAAACTGTGAGTGAAACAATTTAAGTTGCTGGTAGATAAATGCACTGCAGGTGATCAAACAGTCTACAGTGCAAGAAATGATGTACCTGCCCATAAAAAAAACAAATCAGACACTTGTACATTCTAGAAAAGTGGGACATGTATTTAGCTTTATGTGTAGGTTGGCTGACTGAGCACGCATGCTCTTTTGCAGCAATGTCCTGCGAGTTCCCCTTAGCCTGCATGTCTTTAGATTGCGGGAGGAACCCGGAGTACCCGGAGGAAACCCACGCAGGCACGGGGAGAACATGCAAACTCCACACAGGAAGGCCCCGTCTGGGATTCGAACCCACGACCTTCTTGCTGTGCGGTGACTGCGCTATCCACTGCATCACCGTGCCGTCTGTGAGGTTGTCAATTCAGAACGTTTGAACTGGTGGTCTTGCCAATCAGTTGGGACAATGGCTTGTTTAATCGCCCCCGTGAAAGCTCATTTTGACTGGCCCGGAGCTCTTACTTCATGCCCCTGCATTGCGAGAGTACGTGCAAAGTAAGCCGTATTAAATTAAGCTGACAGAATAATCCAGAGGGTTTGATTGAATCGCATATTCCCTTACAGTCAAATGAATGTTTTTTTTCCTGTGCTACTGTCCAGAACATTTCATTTAGAGTCTAAGCTACCTGTTCAGTGTATGCAAATTCTGCCCTCGGGTACAAGCGGTAAAACATGAAAATGTGTAGCTTTTGATCAGAGTGCACTTAAACTACACAGACTGACTGGGTAATATTAAAAATATATTTAATTGTCTGAAAGTGGATGGGAATTAAACACTTTTATATTTCCCTTAGCAATAATGGACTGTGAAAGGCGCATGCCAATCCTCCACATCATGTGATCTGTGAGAATTGAAAAGTTTTGCCTCTTTCTGTTTTTGTTTAGTTTCGCTGTTTAACAATCCGTAGAGAAGACACTGAGCTCTTTACATCAGCTGTCATACAAACCAAGGGGAAATCACCGGCCATTTCTGCCACGCGCACCTGTCCTCCTGTCTGACATGACAGTGCAGTCTGACGCCAGGTGGCGAGGCTGCGTAAAGACGTCATCACAACTGTGTTCCAGAAAGGGAGCTCTGTGAACCTACACCCTGGGCTCAGTGTCATTGCTGCAGCGTCTGTGGGACAGCTGATTAAATTGGTCTTTTAAAGCTTATACACTGCTGCTGGTAATGAAAATCGATCTATTAATTTGAAACGACCCGCATGCTTCGGCCCCCAAAGGCGCTCGATAGTTTCATTTAATGCAGTCGGGTGCTTCGGTGGATAGCGCAGGAATCGGAGTGCTTTTCTAAGGAGTGCCCGTGTCAACAGCTGAGAAGACGAGCCCCTCTTAACTAAGTATTTTTCACCTCATGGGAGCGGAGCTGTCATTGCCTGGCAGGCACGCCAACCGACCTCCACCTTGATTGCCCTGGCCACCGTGAGGTCACGTGACCGCGGGCCACCGGGGGTTGCCAAATGGTGGAGGTCGGGATGCGTGTGCCACTGCGTGCCAAGGCTCCAGAAGCTTCTTTCCGCGTAGACGCGAAATCTCTTGAGCACGAGAACACAATCCGCAATCATGTGACGTTAGACCCAGCCGAATTTAGATCAGAGAAAATAATACTCTGCGAGTGCTAATGTGATGCGATTTTATTGGATAGAATAACAAGTCCGGACATCAAAGAGTGGGATTCAATTTTATAATGGAAACTGAAGCTGCTGTACGCATCACACGCGTGTTGTTATTCATCAGGTTTGCCTCTACGGTAAAAAAGCGGCAGCTTTTGTTCTATCTTTAGAACTTCGGCGAGCGAAAGTAATGAAAAAACGGCACTGAACTTGCAGAGATTAAAATGTCAGCAACAATTGCAAATATCAAGTATTGGCGCTCCAATATCTCCGTGAAGCACGCCTTGGCTATGGCAATAGTTACAGCTACATACACTACTATACACAGAAAATACGTCAATGGTGGTGGCTGCCTCCGTCGTTAAACTTGTTTGTAGCAATCGTCTCCAGTCCACTTTGGAACAGTTGCTGATTTTGACCTATCCTTGCTTAACATAGCCCAAGGACAGGCGCTTGGGTGTTCAAAACCCAACCGTCATGTTATAGCATACATTGGACCGCACGCGCTGGCCTTCCACAGATTGTTCATCGGATGTTTCGCAAATTAGATTGGCTTCTTCAGGCTTTCTCGCGTTTGTATTTTTGAATGACAAGGAACTGGCTTCCTTCTGAAAAGCAGCGGGAATTTGTCGAAAGCGTTTAATGAGCCCCCATTGTAATCGATGAATATGCTTCTTTGCGCTGCCGTCTAAGTGGAGCGATTTTATTAACACCATTTATATAATAATGCATCGAATTATGAATGGAGCGCTCCAGTTTAATGCGAGTGAATGGAACACAGATGCGGAAAGCTACATTTAGACAGAAATAAAAAACGAGGAATTTGGTAGAATATACTATTTCACGCTGTGAATCGACCATTACTAAATTCTTGTAAGCACAATGGTTCTCGTTTTTCCATACAGCACGACCCTGAAAGAAAACTTAATATTTCACGAACTGCTCATATTGAGATATGCTCTGTTTTTGGAACACCGAATATCCCCTTGAAAAAATCTGAGATTTTGTTGCAGTGGTATATATTTATTGCAGTATGTAGGCTACAATACTTTTGGCTTGGTTTATGGCAGGCATGGATCAACCTGCGTATTTCTGGGCCTACAAGAGACATGGGACTTAATGCGCAATAAATTGTCCAATGTTAATTCAGCTCTTGACAGATAAGATTTGGGCCCGCATTCCGGATTGGGACCAAGCGTTGAATTAACACTGTTAGGAGCTGAATTAGCACTGGGCATTTTACTGTGTGTGAAGGCCATTCCTCCAGTCCAGTATGTTTTTCTTAGTTGGATTTAAGTCAGCTCAGGACGGGTATTGCTTTAGGCCACCAAAGCCCTCGCGCTTTACTTCTTCTGTTTAATTAGAAATACATTTTCAATCCCGCCATTATTCCTCGCGCGATTGTTGGCTCGAGCTCTGCTTTTTGTCTGCCAAGGCGCCGCATTCGCTTTGCTCCGATCTGAGTCTTAAAGGGAGCCGTTCTTGGTGGCCGACACGGTTGCATATGCGAATGGTCGCCCCAAAAAGTCTTTCCATTCAGGGCATGAAAGTATAACATCCGCCCTCAGCAACGCTGGTAAAATTGTAATTGATTGTGGCTGGTTAAGTGTTATGTTGTAAAATGTAATGAGGCTGATAAAATGTTTAGGAAACTTCCCGCGGTGCTGCAAAGGGTGTCCCTACATGCGCGAGAATGTGGGGAAGGTTCCTAATGGATGCCCCTCCAGTGGAGAAAATGTGATGTGGTGCCATATAGGTGCCCTTACAATGGCATAAACTTGAGGTTCCCTACAGGTGCCTTTCTGATGAAAAAAAAACCTTTTAGTGCCCTCTTAGATGCCCTTCCAAGTGAGAAAACACGATGCATCATAGCTTTTCGTGCGCTGGTGGGGCCCCATGTCGTGCGGTAGCTGCCCTTTTTATTTTTTCGCCCCTGCCCTTCAAACAGCCTGAGTCCGCCACTGTGTATCAACAATAGTAAAATCACGGCGGTTCCTGAAAAAAATCGCCTCACAGATGCCAGATTATGTAATATAGCATGACTACCCTTGAACGCATGCCATAATAAAGACATCTGTGAACCTGTTGCGATATATAATAAAACAGCGGGTAAAATAGTTAAAATATTCAAGCAAACATCATACAGTTTTTACTCTAGCAGAATGAGGAACAAAAGTAGTCTAAATCATTGCAAAAACAAATCGTTGTAAAAAAGCAACAAATTATCGTTACTGTAAACAGACTTGTAGAGCGTTGCCGGAATGTGTAGTGGGTAATTTCCGTAAAGCTGAGCGCACGCACCCGAGCTGGTGCGCGTACTGATTATCGACTAATACTCTGCTCTCTGGTGGACTTAATGTTATCATCGCATCTGTGTATTGCTTCGTCCTTAAAACTGGCGTTTTACATTAAGCCAATACTCGCGCGTGCGGGTGCATTGTAGGCTACGCCGTATTCCGGCTCCCACTACTAGCGCGGTGTCCCTGACGTCTATCTTTGTTGTGCTCTCTCTTTCACTCGCTCGCGCAATGTCATTCGCGCTCTCCTGATGTGTTCGTACTGAGACTGTCATTTCCATGGGATGCGAGAGGAGTCGGCGCAGAGTTCAGGCGGACCCTCTCTCATGGGTTTACTTGCATACTCCAGTGATAGAGAGGGGAGCATTTCTATTACCTGTATCGAGTGTTAACAGCGCGAATTAATAATTACTTGGCAAAAAAAAAAATCTGTAGGCTGCGCTTTTCAAAACCTCACGCGCGCTCTGGAAGGAGGAGGACTGAAACAAAATCACCCAGCAACCAACCTCAACTTTTGGATTCATGTGCGATTTTTAAAACGTAAGCAAAGGATCCTTGATTTTGGGATTGGGAACGGGTTTGTCGAAGGGACAACGTATTAGTGCGGTGGTGAGTCAAATAAGCTCCAGAAAATGCTCTATCTGGCAAACGTACCGTCTTATGTGCTGACACCGCTGTGGTATAGGATGGCATTTATTAGGCTGTGCAAGCGGCATTATGCGAGCCGATTAATCTTATTTGATTCTAGTGAACCGCGTTAAATGATTAACGCGTTGTTATGTTGTGGGAAACTAGTCGTTTTGCGCGAGCGCGAGAAATAAACAATGCGCCACGAGGAAGGTTTAAATCACCAACAGTTGCGGTTACTTACACGTGGTACTGACAAAATAGGTGCATGGGCATTTCTCCTTGAATTAACTTTCAGGTAGCCTATTCTGTGTATCATGCATAGGCTTTGCAGTATGTTGGATCGTAGCCTACGGAATTTTCCGTTTAATTTAGTAGACTAAAACGTTATGGAAAACCCTGTTGTTTATTACAGTAAGCATCGAAATGTGAGGTTTGGGCAGATGCAAAGTCTTAGAAAAAAGAGTTTGTATGTATGCTTGCCCAACATACCGCGGCATTGACAGAATGTAGCCTAATTATAATTTTTGGCCTTTCTGACTTGTTTTTGTCTGGGTTCGGTATTAATGGTTTTATTATTAGGAAGTCCAGCTGATTATACTGCACTACTCTGCTCGCTTTCACAATGAATAGTTTGAGCTGTCCTTAAAAAGGTTCACCAGTTTGCACGCGCACGGACTGGTGCCAGCCCCGCCAGTATCTTTGCGTACAGGTGGCACGAGAAGGATGGACAGTCTCCTGATTAACGGTCCGTTTGGGCTATCAAGCATGACTGCTATTGGTAGACAGCTCTCCAAGACAAGATTCCACATTTTGACGGGTAGGCTAGTGTTTGAAAACATTACGTTGGTTGCGTGTGTCTTAATTATATTCTGCGCATCATTACTTTATTTCATGTTCAGAAAGGGGGATTATGGTGCTTTCCCGCTCGTCATCGAGAGCAGGCACTCTGCACACTCCTCACATTAGGCCTGCTTACCCGATTAATATCATGCTATTGGCACGCTAGTTACTAAACACAACAGGTGGTCTCACAGTTTGTCATTTCTCAAGTGTTGTGCGGTGCCTATTTTTAACCGCTATGCCGACTGTCGTCGCCTCGTGCAATCTGATGTCATTTCTTAGCGGGATGGCTAATGGAACCGCTCCACTGCAGACTGAGGCGTCTTCCGCAAAGTGTGGACCACTTCCCAGGGCCCGCTGAAGATTGAGTGGTCCATGAGCGGAAACACGACTGCATTAAAAACCACATAATAATAATAATAATAATAACAATAATAATAATTCATGTTATTATTGTTTTTGTTATTATTATTGTTGTTGTTACTATTGTTGTTGTTATTATTATTAGGAGTAGTAGTGGTGGTGGTAGCAGTAGAATTATTAATTAATTTATTTATTAATTCATTTAAGGATATTTGCTTTAAAAAATTTGAAATGCATTAAACTATTGAATTATTAAATATTGAAATTAAATACTGAAAATGCAGTAAGAAAGTAAAGTACATATTCAGCCTATTATAATATATTAATATTACCAGGCCTGACTTTTTCTTTATCATAGCACTCAGAATGTGATCACCAGCCTACTTTCCACCTGCCTGTGATCGTTCCTTGGCTGTAGCAAGTCCCATGCCATTTGCCACCTTCATTAAATGAACTGAATTCTTTGTGGCAGAACCATGTGGCTGTTTGCTAGCTATTCGCTCTGCTTTGGGGTTTTGAATTGAACTGTATTTGTGTTGAATTCCTGTAGTATGTACCTGTTCTGCCTTATGTCAGCATACTCATGGCGGTGTATAATTTTCATTTTGGTATGCATTATTTATTTATTTATTTATTTGATAGGGACAGTGGGCAGCAAATTTACTGTCCCAGAATGAGCTATCAAGGTAAATTGAAAACATTTTTTGAAAACATTTTCAAAAGCTACCACCTGTGTTACCATGTAAGACTGGCTCATGATGTTTGCTACAATTAGGGACCGTACAATTGGATTTGCGTGAGTGTAGAAATTGTTTTAGTCTTAATGAGTCACACAGTTTTTGGTATACGCTGAAGAACTTTCCCAAAGGGCCCAATCGGAGAAATTCCGCATGCGTCTAATTTCGCAGTCATGCAGATTGAACGGAAGGCAACGGGCGCAATAAGAATGCAAATTCGGTTGCAATAACAGACATGCGCAACTAAGAATTCCGGCTGCATTGCCTCGGAACATCGTCTGTTCGCTTAATTTCTCCTCCGCGTGCAGTCTTTTCTGCCTGCTGATCCTGTGGTCATGATGATGACGGCTCACAGTTCTGCTGACTTCTGGGGCGGAAGTTCAGCTCCGTTAGCCAGGAGTCAGAGCTTCACCGCACAGCATTAGGAAGCTATTCCAATACGTTTTTTTATGGGGCGCTAACACGAGCCTTCAGATTTGAGTGCGCTATTGCACTTTAAAGCCTAATTAGATTGAGCATGCTGTATAAATTCGGGTATATTTCATTTTGTGCTCTGACAGTGGTCTAGGATTACTGAACACACAGTGAGGTTGGCATATTAGCCTATGGAATACACAGGATGTTTGTGTTTTTTTTTTTTAAACTAATTATAGGTTTTTGCTTGAGCAAAGCTGGCAATTATAGCTGTTTTTTCAGCCGTAGTGAAGTTTGAAGTGGGTATTTATAACGTGAACGCTGATTTGAATCACTCTAGTTTTAGCACTCAATGTCTTTTCATAGTAATCACAGGACAAGTGTGAAAACGTTTTTATTATTAGTTCAGTAATCTCCATCTTGCAGTGAGTCTTTCGGTCAAAGCGAGGCGCAAGGCCGTAGCAGGGATGGCACCGAGCAGCATCACTGCGGCTGTAGAAAACGGAGGGGAAGAAAAGAAAAACAGTGTGTGTCCTTTGAATGCTGTACTGCATCACAGCCCATAAAACCTCTCAGTCCTCCTCAGGCACCTGGTGAGTGTACTGAAGGCCCCAGTAGTGCACTGTTATTTCCAGTTTCAAGGCGTAATCCTACTCACTGTACACATAGAGAATGACCAAGGCGTATCCTGCTCACTGTGCACATAAAGAATGACCAAGGTGTATCCTGCTCACTGTGCACATAGAGAATGACCAAGGCGTATCCTGCTCACTGTGCACATAGAGAATGACCAAGGCGATCATCGTACACATAGAGATGACCAATGATTGCTCACTGTGCACATAAAGAATGACCAAGGGTATCCTGCTCACTGTACACATAGAGAATGACCAATGCGTATTCCTGCTCACTGTACACATAGAGAATGACCAAGGCGTACACTTAAAGGACACCAAATGACATTGAAAGTCCTCTACAAGCATTGGCATACTGGCTTCTTTCTCTCCCTCTCCCTTGCTCTCTCTTCCCCTCTGTCTCTCTGTCTCCCTAGCTCCCTGTCCCTCTATCTCTCTTTCTGTGTCTCCCTCTCTCCCTCCTTCCCTCCGTCTCTCTCCCTTTCCCCCCTCTCTCCCTCTCTCTCTCACCCTCATCCTTGCTCTTTCTCTCCCTCTCTCTCTCTCCCTCTCTCCCTCCCTCTCTCTCCCTCCCTCCCTTGCCTTCACCTTCATCCTTGCCTTTCCTTTCTCTCTACTACTGCTCTTCTCCTCTCTCTCTCCCTCTCTCTCCCTCCCTCCCTGTGCACTTCATCTTCAGTGGGCAGGCTTGCCTGTGTGCGCGGGTGTTCTGGCTGCTGAGTGATGTGTTCTGCTTGTTGTCCTGGTGAAGTGTGCGATCTCCAGTATTACTGACGATCACTGTGCAGGGAGGCACACTGCACTGCCAGTCCATGGACAGACAACACACACACAGACACACATGCATGCACACACACACACAGACACACACGCGCACACAGACACACATACACACACACACGCATGCACACATGCACACGCACACACACGTGCACACACACAGACACACATGCACACGCACACACACACGCAGACACACACACACACATACACACACGTGTCCATGCACACACACATGCACAGACATACGCGTACAAGCACGCACGCACACGCACATACACATGCGCACATGCACACAAATACAGACACACACACAGGTGTGTGTGTGTTTGTATTACAGGGCGAGGGAAAGTGTGAGAGAGAGAGTACTATGAAATCAGTTAATTACATATCCATCTTGGTGGCATGGAAGCTGAGCTGAATTAAAAATTTTATGTTTCCAGTCTGCCTTTGGAAAGGCATTAGCTAATGAACACAATGACTCATGTAATAATCAGGCTGTATTAAATATTATTTTTCTGGGCAGTGTACTCCAGCATCACCGCATGCATACTGTGCCACGTTTCTACTTCTCAGGTTATCAATCATGCACAGCACACTGTGACCTTTCCAAAACAATTAATAGTTTTATTCCTCGCTAATGAGACGTGAATAGATGGTGTCTGCGAGTCCTCAGTGTCCCCCTGTCGAAAGACCACATGCTACTGCTAATAAAGACGAGGTCTATTTGGGGCTTAGATCAGCTGTTATTATTGGAATTAACTATTTATAAAACATAATAAAAGCGTGAAATCCATGGGCCCGCTCGTAATCAGGGACACCGCTCTTCTGCTCTTTATGGTTTGGCTGATATTCGCGCAGCACCGGCGGACGTTGTGCGATTGTTGATGGACAGCGTGTCTCGTCCTGGAACGCAGGGAGACGCGTTCCGCGCGCGTCAGAGACTCCGAACCCTGGCCGGCTGCCCGGGAGCTCTCAGCGCGGCCTGTGTGCTTGTGAGGAGGGAGGAGAAGGGTCAGAGTACAGCGTCTCAGTTAGCGCTCCCCGGTGCTTAGCGCTCCTTGGTTAGCGCTCTCCAGTGGTTAGCGCTCTCCAGTTAGCGATGCCTGGTTAGTGCTCCCCGGTTAGCGCTCTCCAGTCAGCGATGCCTGGTTAATGCTCCCCAGTTAGCGCTCTCCAGTTAGCGATGCCTGGTTAGTGCTCCTCCAGTTAGCGCTCTCCAGTTAGCGATGCCTGGTTAGTGCTCCTCCAGTTAGCGTTCCCCAGTGGTTCACGCTCGTTGGTTATAGCGCTCTCCAGTTAACGCTTCGTGGTTTGCGATCCCTGGTTAGCGCTGCTCGGTTAGCGCTCCCCGGTTAGCGCTGCTCGGTTAGCGCTCCCTGGTTAGCGATGCCCGGTTAGCGCTGCTCGGTTAGCGCTCCCTGGTTAGCGATGCCCGGTTAGCGCTGCTCGGTTAGCGCTCCCTGGTTAGCGATGCCCGGTTAGCGCTGCTCGGTCAGCGCTCCCCGGTTAGCGCTCCCTGGTTAGCGCTGCTCGGTTAGCGCTCCCTGGTTAGCGGTGCTTGGTTAGCGCTCCCTGGATAGCACTCAGATAGTATCGCACACAAAACCCGACGCCCTCAGCATCCCAGCCGCGTGCTTCTGTCGCACGGGCGATGGGGTCACCCCCGGGCCACGCTGGGAGACTTCCAGCGCCAGAGAGAAACGATCCCTCCCTGTCCTGCTGCATAACTGTTTTTGTGTTCGGTAATTCACCGGAGGGTGCAAAGTAGCTGTCAGATGAACCCAGCCGAGGGGCATCTCTGAATTTTATTTGATCCGTTGGTATGGAGATCCCTGAGAATGATGCAGTCATTCGCCTGCCCTGGTTTTCTTCAATGCACACAGATGTCTGTTTTTTTTTGTTTGTTTGTTTTTTCCTCTCAATCTCTTGATTCTCATGCGCGGCTTTGCAGTGTGACGTGACTGCTGTACGTCACGGCAACCGTGCGACCAGAAATAAACCATTTTAAAAAGGCAATGGCATCTGTCCCGTCATCCCAGGCTATCTGGCACCCTGCCCGGACGTTGGCACAGGCTGAATCCAGACACGCCGCGGAGCTTGCCAAGCTCTCGTGGGCACCTGCCCTGTCCCTGGCGTCCTGCTGGGCCCTTGTCCCGTGACCCCTGCCCCCCACCCCCCGCCGGGTCCTCGAGGTCACCCGCTGCCCCAGTGAGGTGAGGCGGATCAGTCTCCGGTAATGGCGTTCTCGGGGACCTGTGCCCGTGTCCCGTGATAAGGGTGTCGGCCCAGCGCCAGCCGCTGCGTCCGGGCGCATTTCGGAACTCAACGCCTCGCCACCTTCAGCAGGTTCTCTGACTCATTTAATACATCACAGACCCTGCCGTTACGGGCTGGGGCCCTGCTGGCCAAAACGCTGCCCCCACTTTGGCTTCATCCAGCTTTATCCAAGATATCCCGCTCCCGAGGCAACCCCCCCAACCCCCCCCCCCCCCTTAGCACGATGGACTCCACACTGTCCCTGGGCAGGATTCCGTTTACATTCGGTTTACATTAATAGCACACGCCTGTAAAACAGGAGACCAGTGACTGACAGGCTCCCCTAGACAAGGTCACCGCTTCACGCCTCCTCCGGGCAGCTCCTGGATTTGTGCTCGTCGTTAAAAGACATCGTTAAAAAACGCCGCCGTGGTCGTTTCGAAGCTATTCTTGCAGGTTTGCCCTTTAACTTTCACAAGCGGTGACGAACTTTGGCGCGTTCTTTCCTATGGGTAGGAGAAGGGCGTTGTAGCGAGATGCGGCAGTCTTCACATGTTACCGCACAAGCAGTTTTCTCAGTAAACTTGAGTAAATAAAAGAGTGGTAGGAAGCGCTCATTTATTTAAATATCGTACAGATGACGGCCTTTAGAATGGGGACTGAAATGAAAATGAGTGAAAATGATTGTTATGTGTAAGGTGATGATGACGGACCCGAATGTGACGTGTGTTAAATCGCAGCTTGTGAGAAAATGGGGCCCTTCAATCAGCGCTGCCACGACGACACCCTCTGCTCTTAATTTTGAGTAATGGCTGTAAGCATCACGCCCTTTTGGCTTGGCGCTGGAACATTAATCTCACGTTTCCGCGGCTGCCAGAGCCTTTGTGCTGCATAAGGAGCTGAAACCGTAGCGCTGGCTGAAATGTATCCCAGAGTGCTGAGGCGAGCTGGGGGAAAGGCTAGCTGAGGGAAATGCTAGCTGGTGCCAGATTTACCCTCCAACGAAATAGGCCCTCTACTACAGTTGGGCTTTTGGTGGCTCTATACAAGGGGGGTTGGGGGGGGCGCAATAGTGATTGTGGAATGGAGTGGCACTGTTGCTGTCATCTCTTGTGCTCCCCCCCCCCCTGTTAATGTGCGGGCCTAAATACAGGTGTGTGTTTTTTTTTTTGTTTTTTTTTTGTAGATATGCGTGTTCAGTTTGTGTCACGTTTTACCTGCAGTGCGTTGTCTGAGCCGTTCTGAGGCGAAGTGCACACAGGTTTATGTGGGTTACAGTAAGCAGTCCTGAAACACCAGTGGTTCAGCACACAGGAAGCACCCACGGTGGGTTGGTGATTTAAAATTTTATTTATTTATTTACTTTTTTTAAACATTTTTTCCATCGCTCACATCGTATTACAGTCTACAGCCCTATAAGTGAATGGAGATTAAAGCCATTCTCTCTTCACGCTGTGGTTTCCTCTCTAGCAATAGAATGTGGGGTGACAGGGATGTTACCCCTGCCCAAAAAGTGCTCCACAAACACTAGAGCGGCTGATAAAGATGCTGATTGGATGATGATTCCTACGGACAGCAATTTATTTTTCAATTTATTTTCCCCTCATTTAGCTTCACCGTCATATTTGTCATTAAAGCCACCCAGCTGTGTATAAGAGACTACCCAGCGGCTGTGACCAGTCATGAAGTCTGTGTGGTACTGAACTGAACTGCTGTGGTTCTGGACTACTGAACCGCTGGCTGGATGAACCCGCTGTGCTGGTGTGGGCATTGAACCCGGCGTGTTCGTGTGGATTGCACTGTGCTGGCTGGAGTTCTGGATACCGTGCTGTGGGTCTGTGTCTGCACCTGTGCTGTGCTGGGTTCTGTGCTTTGCTGTGTGTGGTTCTGTGGGATTGCACCTGTCTAGTGTCTGTGTGGCATTACTGTGCTGGTTGTGGCATTGCACCTGTGCTGTGCTGGGTTCTGTGTGGCATTGCACCTGTGCTGTGCTGGGTTCTGTGTGGCATTGCACCTGTGCTGTGCTGGGTGCTGTGTGGCATTGCACCTGTGCTGAGCTGGGTGCTGTGTGGCATTGCACCTGTGCTGAGCTGGGTGCTGTGCAGCGCAGTGTGGTAGATGTTATCATGTGGATGTTGTTGGATCCGTTGCAGTGTATAGACCGAGCCATCAGGTGCATCAGCGCTGAAATAAACAACACAAAAAAGGTGGCATTTAACTCATAGTACTGTACTGCCATAACAGCATGCGCACACACATTCCAAATACTGCCCACCCATGAAGATAACCAAAAGTAGTATCCAGACAAGAATTGTTTGCCATAAAAGGGCAGTGGATCAGCATAACTGGAAAGAAATGAAGAACACGGGGAGGTCATAGCTTGCTCTTACCGGGCCCTTATCAGTCAGCCTTGTGGCCGACACAGCATCTCCCTGGTTTGTGTGGCACTGTGCTGTGGGGGTGTTTTCAGAATGGTCTCTCTAACGCTTTAATATGAATGCTGGTAATGTGCGCATCCAAAATAATATTTGACTGTGCAAGTTTTCATTCTTGAAAGGAATATGCAACACCGGCATTTTCTGGATTCTTCCTCATGGGGGCCAGATTCTTTAGGGATTCTTAAGCAGGCACATACAGTACAGTATGTCTGATGAGATGGATGGGGCTATGGGAAAGCTTCAGACAGGCCATATATTTGTGTGGTAGATGGCAGTCTTCACTGTAAGCAGACCTGGGTCAAATGCGTATTTGCTTTGGATTCAAATACTTTTCTGTGCTTTACTGATCTTGTCTGGTGTACTGGAACCAATGAAATGCTCTCAAAAAAGCGCAAACCCCGCCTTCTGGTCGTATTGGCAGGCTCCGCTACTCCAGGCAAAATCAACAGAGCACAGAAAAGTATTTGAATCCAAAACAAATACGTATTTTACCCAGGTCTGACTGTAAGTATGGCCAACTGCAGCGGAATATTTGTATTATGCATTTTAAATGACTGGTGTAAGGCACTTCTTACATGTGGTCGCAGTGCTCGTCCGTCCGTCCGTCTGTCCGTCCCATTAAAGCTGTCTGTAAGGCAGCAGTTACTCTGTGTGGCGCTCGGAGCCCTTGACGGGGGAGAAAAGGTTTGCCTTCCATATTTGTTTTCGGATAGCGTCGGGCGCTCGGGGCGGTGGAGCAGAGGCCAGGGCGCAGGGAGCTGATATTGGGGAGACCTCATGAATGCAAACTGGATAATGGAGGGGGAATAAATTGCACGAGGTCAGGCAGTCAGATGCCTTGCATGAGTGAGTTAGCTAACAAAAAAGTGCAACTCTGCCATCTGCTCCTTCTCTCTCTTTCTCTCTTTCTTTCTCTCTCTCGCTCTCTTTTCTGCTCTCGATGTTTCTATCTCTTCCTGCACTTCTTTTTTGCCTCCATCTCTTTTTTTCTTTCACTCCCTCTCCCTCTGTTTCCTTCAGTCCCTCTTCTGTGTCCATCTTTCTTTCTCGCTCTGTTTGGACTAGCTGATCATACCTGATGTGTCCGTGAACCTCCAAACTACATGGAATGCTTCTGGGGGGACAAACTTCTCTCCTAACACTCTTGGGCGTTGATATGACCATGTGATCAACAAAAAAGAAAGCATCACATGATCACCAGCTGGGAGCAGTATGGCCATGCTTCTGATTGGCTGTCATATCAACAGTTTTGAGGTTATGAAGTATAATTAATGAAAAAGGAAGTTAAGAAGGCCGATAGTCCACATAGTGGCGATGATTGTTATTGCGCTCAAAATATATTCATTAATTTTCATTTATTGTCCAGCCCTACACTCCCTTCCCTCCTTTTTCTCTCTCATTCCTGGTCTGTCTCCCTCCTGCTCTCTCTCTCTTAGTCTGCTCTCTCTCTCTCTTTCCCTCCCTCTCTCTCTCTCCCTCCCGCTCTCTCTCTGGTTGTGATGGCGATGAGGGGCGACATTTTGACGCTCTCTGGTCGGGTGTCGCTGAGCCTGCTTGGAGGGGGTTCAGCCCTGTCAGTCCCATCATGGTTTCCCCCGCTAGATCTTTCCGTGCTGGTCAGACGTCTCCGAGGCACTGTCGCCATTTCGCCATCGGAAAATTCAGGGAAAAGGACATTTAGGACGAAGAGACATTTAGAAAAGTTAAGGTTCCCAGGACAAGAGGCCTGGTGGCGAGCTTTCAGATCCCATGATGTCATCCGCTGGCTCTGGAGCCCTGACATTCGTTTGTCAGGGTCGATCTGTGGCCAAATTTACACCCCGAACCACTGTACTGGGGAACACTACCTTAAAACTGAGGCGCAAACCCAAGGTAGTGCCCTGTTTTTTTCATTAGGCTATCAAAACAGAGCCCTCCTACCTTGGGCTAAAATAGACCCTGCCGAAGTACAAGCAGCCTCTTTGAGCTTGTTGCTTGGTGACAGTGCGACCCCCCCCCCCTTTTCCCCCCAAAACACCAGTTTGTTGGTGCCGTGGAACACAAGCCACCGGATGACAGTTGGTTGATTTTTTTTTGTTGTTTTCTTTTTTCCTAGACGACAAATTAGCCTGCAAGTCAGACATGGGAAACACAAGACACCGGTTCCTAGTTTTCTGTCAACGACTCCCTTAGATAATCTGTCACTTTCAAATGTAACAATCTCTAAATATCGTATTTTAAGACCGCATGTTTAATTCTGTGATGCGACTGTCGAACATTGCTGTCTTACTGGAATAGCTGAGTGGTGAACACAGGACGGGGGGAGAAGGGATCCACACTAACGAGCTAGTGGGCAGTGTGTGCCGTGGGGGGATTAATTACTTTCCAGATATTTCAATTAGGGTCCATTACTCAGCTAAATTAATTCCATACAGTAACCCCATGCACAGGAAAACCTTTTTTTTTTTTCCCACAAAAAAAAAACAATGTCGTTATAAATGATGCAGAGACGGAAAATGAATTTTGAAGTCAACTGGGTTGCATTTCCCCCATAGGAATGAAGAATTGGTGTGCAAATGTGCGGTGTGGATAAGCAGCAGAACATTATTCCTTTTTTAAATTATGTCGTATGGATGGCTGTCCTGGGTGCTGTGCTTCAGATGGGTTGTTATTGGGTAGAATTAAAATGAATGTTTTGAATTGCTGAATGTTGTTAATAACTAGCTTCTTAGGTGAATGTACAGGATAACTATCGATACATTATCATTGTCGGTTTTAGATGAACGTTGTAGACTTCCCTCCTTGATTTTATAGTTAGTTCCAGTCAGCTAGCTGACATTTGACTTGTTAGCTAGCTAGCGAGCCATGCTAGTTGAAGTTAGAATACTGCTTGCTTGCCTCCATGCTAAGGTCCACCCAGATAGGTCCCAGAACACAGGCAGCAAACTGCACTGTCTGTGACAGCATCCGCTCGGCAACCTCTGAGCTCATCCTGCCAATAAAGCCTCTTGAAGTTAAATGAATTGGAGCAGAGCTCGCTTAACTCATCCAGCTCCTGGGAGGGTGGCCAGTGCCATTTTGTCAGGTTTTAATTTAGATTTTTTGGGAGTGAAACCACAGCTTCGATGCGCAGATGAAGGCCAGACTAGTGGCCCCGACCTGGATAGGCATCGGTGCTCAGAATGATTTCCTGAGCTGAATTCTCTGCTTTAGATAACACTGAGTGAGCAAAACCACACTGCATGAGGTCAGCTAGTTTGCGCTAGTCTGGTTCTGGGGGTATAGATGTACCGTACCGCGAAAAACTATTTGGCCCCTTCCTGATTTCCTCTGTTATTGCATATTTGTCACGAATGTTTCGATACTTAACAAATAGTTTTATTGAGAGAAGTAAGCATCTTAAATGGGCTTAACCTGCGGACGCTGACAGCATGCCAAGTGTGGACCCAAGCGCACAGAAGCAAACGTGGGTGAAAACGGTGATTTAATTAACAGAACTTAATTAACGGAAGCCAAACAAAGCACAGGTAAATTAACACAGGTGCAAAAATGAACATGGGATACTACAAAAAGAGAAACTACGAAATGACTGGAACATGGGAAACGAGACTAGAGACGCAAGCAGACGCGAGGTGGGAGACTCCAGGACTGAGCGACTCGGTAAATCGGGAGGGTGCTTCCTGGGGGTGTTGCTCCGGGCGCAGGTAGTACAGCACATGCTGAAACGATGGAACGAGCATCACGCTCAACGGTAGGCAGCCGGAACCGCCGCCACGCAGGCTGCAGGGTTCGTTTAACCCCGGGAAGCCCTGCTCAATGCACCGATTTTCCATTTCCATGACTGATTAGCTTTGTCAAAAAATAAAAATAAAAAGTCTGCAGCAAATTGCTTTTTAAATATAGGGCATTCATGGGTAAATATGGGTAAATATAGGGCATTCATGGGTAACTATGGGTAAATATAGGGCATTCATGGGTAAATATGGGTAAATATAGGGCATTCATGGGTAAATATGGGTAATATAGGGCATTAATGGGTAAATATAGGGCATTCATGGGTAAATATGGGTAAATATAGGGCATTAATGGATGCAGGCGATTCTCGGGGTGGAAGTCGGGGTGGATTCTGCCTGCTTCACAGCTTCCCCTGCGCTGTGCTGGGGTGTAATTGATGGTGTCGTTGGGAAAGCTGCCCTTGCAGTTGGGACCAGCGCAGCAGCCAGTGCCAGGCTGCCAGGCGGGAAGGGGTCCGCGGGCTGTGCCCGTGCCCGCCGTGGCCTGGCTGCTCTGCAGAGCGCTGACCTCACCTGACTTTCCAAGGCCCTGTGGCCCTCCATCTCGAGAAAGCCATCGTCATTCCTCACGGGAGGAGACCAGACCTGCTTTATTAAAAGCTGAAAGTTATCGTGAGCGTGTTGGAATATTGCTGAATATCCTCAAGTTCTCTCCCAGTGGTGGCTTTGGAAGGCCCGGTGCTGACCCCTTTACGTAGATAAAGACTTTGTGCTGTGGTCTTATCTATATTCCAGTTTGGTCCAGTTTGGTCCAGTTTGGGCCTGTTTGGGCCTGGGGAGAACTTCATTAACTGCATTAAAGTGCTCTGCAGTGAGCCCCAGCACCCACTAATGGTGTGAGGTCTGACAGCTTTCCTCTTGAGCAGGCTAATAGGCTAGGCTGCCCACTCAGTCCTTTGCTGTTTGTGGTCAGAGAGGATAATCATGTATGTGTTTGCACAAGCTCAAATAATGGAATACATATTTACAACATAAATTAGTCAACGCTCCAATTCAATAAAAAATAATATAAGTTGGGGACGGGGAGGTTACAGAGGCTGTACATGCATGTGTGTGTGTGTGTGTGTGTGTGCGTGTGTATGTGTGTGAGAGGTGAAGTGTGTGTATTTGTGTGCGTGTGTAAGAGACAGCGGGGGAGTGTGTGCGTGTGCGTGTGTGTGTGCATGCGTGCATGGGTGTGTTTGTATGTGTGTATGTGTGGTTGTCTATGCGTGCGTGCGTGCGTGCCTGCATGTGTGTGTGTGTGTGTGTGCATGCCTGCGTGTGTGTGTGTGTGTATTGTCCTTTTCATTCAATGAGAAAGATGCATCATAAGCAGTAGAGCTGTTGGGATATTTATTAAGGGGGAAGTGTAGCAGACTGATATAGACCCTCTTTATAAAGGGGGAAGTGTAGAAGACTGGTATAGACTCTCTTTATAAAGGGGGGAGTGTAGCAGACTGATATAGACCCTCTTGGCCTTAGAAACACCAGCTGCTGGTGGCCATGCCCACTAATTACAGCACCATGAACGAACAAGGACTTTTAAAACCCAACTCTGACCGATCAGACCACTGTCACCCCAGTGGCCAACATTCTAATGCCCTGCCTGCCAAAAGCTCAGAGCTTTAATATTGAGCGTCGCTTGTTTCCTTATTCCCTGATTGGGCAGCAGTGACCCGTGTCATTAACCCTGCTTCATTGATTGGTCCTTCAGAAAAAAAAAAAACAGCTGTGAGGTTAAAATCGTTAGAAGAGCTCTGTGGTATTTAGAGCTGTTTCTCTGCCTCAGGCTTTGTTTCTGTTGGGGGTGAAAAATACGCTTGACAACATATCGAAAGTGAAATGTTAGATATTTCGCTCTGGGCAACATGACTGTACGTAAATAAAACTAAAATGATTGCATTGCGCAAGTGTGAAAGATTCATACAGCGTGTAGCATATGTAAGTATGTATGTATGTGTGTGTATATGTGTGTGTTGTATGTGTGTATTCTTAATTAGGATTGCAGCTGTCAGACAGGTTTTTTTCATATATTAACATTCTTAACTGTTTAGAACAGTGTAGGATTTATACAGCAAACTGTGGGAAAGTTCATGTGAAAGTTGTGGGATTTTAATCAAATCTCCAGCTGTATTTTCCTTTGTTGTTTGTTTGTTTTTATACTGAATGTGAAATCCAAGCATCGCTGTGCCTTCTGATTCAGATGATTGTGTGTGTGCGTGCGTGTGTATGTGTTTGCAAGGGAGCCTTTACTCCTCTCTTACTCTCTTATGCTTTCTCTCTCTCCCTCTCTCTTTTTTTCTCTCTCTCACTCT
The DNA here is from genome assembly GCF_018555375.3 of Anguilla rostrata. Classification (NCBI taxonomy): domain Eukaryota; kingdom Metazoa; phylum Chordata; class Actinopteri; order Anguilliformes; family Anguillidae; genus Anguilla; species Anguilla rostrata. Next base: position 3,490,170 of record NC_057950.1, on the reverse strand, counting down.
CCCTCTCTCTCTTTCTTTCTCTCTCTCTCTCTCTCTCTCTCTCTCATATCTCAGCAGCTCGTTGTGTGTCTCTTGCTCTCTCAGTGGTGTAATTATCATTTAAATTACTGTGCAGTTTTCATTAAATTACTGTGCAATTTCGCTGAAAGGACCTTGCCTTTCTCCCGTCTTTATGTTCGCGGAAACAAGCCTGCTTTTATTCATGAAGAGAGGCTGAGAAACAACGACCTCCTCTCAGCAATTCTGAAGGTTCAAGTCAAATATTTTCTCAATAATAGCAAACCTATTATGCTAGATCTGTCTGAAACAAACAGGTAATAATGGCCTGAAATGTTCACCTGTTCAGTCTTTCTTTAGGTTTAGGAAGGCTCAGAAACCTTGTGCTCTCGTACTTTTGTTAGTTTGCAAACACTTCTTTAAAATGTTCGTATGATGGTCATGAGTGTGAATGAAACGCAAATGCGGTCTGTTTTCAGGGTAACTGGACAGTGTGACGCTGTACATTATCACAGCTGTATTGACCTGGCCTTCCTGCAACATTGTAAACTCCCATTTTGTTTTTCTCTGGGACAGGGCACGGTTTTAAAGTGTGTGTTTTTAAAGTAGCGCTCCATTGGTGTCTGCGTGTGTAAATCGAGCAGGTTTTATCAAACGAGTCTCCACTCCTCGTTAGTTCTCCCTGTGGTGCGACAGGCGGGAGGGCAGTGGAGAACTTGTGTTCGGAGGTAGCGGAATTAGACATCATTAACCTTTGACCTTGCTGCTGGAGCTCGTGTTTGTCTGCAGATGATATGCCAGGGCAATTTCGGCTGATGAGCTCGGATATTGAAAGAAGTTGCTATTCCTGCAGCCTGCTTTTAAGCTAATTAGTGGGTCCAGAGTGTTCCGGATCGTTCTGTGGTTGACAGTGACTAATGAGCAGCTAATCGCGCACTGTTTCCTGCGTGTGTGGTTTTTTTTTTTGGCGCGGCCTTCCTTGGCTTTGTGTGATCCTTGTACCCAAGGGGGGTGTGGCTTAACCAGCACACCCTTTCCCTCCCTGACCTTTCACCTTTCAGTCCACCAGGGGGAGCACCTGAGCATCGTGCCCATTGGACGACAGGCTGATTTATTTTCGATAGCTCTACACCTACAACCTCATCGGCTGCAACATAGATGTTTTAGTCGCTGAACTTTCTTCAGTTAAACAATAAATCGAGAGATTTCATGGGTGGTTTGGGAAAGATCTTGGGGGGTATTTCATGAAGCAGGATTACTGTAGTTAGCGGCATAACTGTGCGGAGTAAAACCCGGAACAGGTTTTTTTTACTCCATGTTCCAGATTTGGGAGGGTTCCGGGTTTTGCCCAGTGCAGTTATCCAGCTAACTTGGTAATCCTGCTTCCTGAAACAGGACCCAGGATTCTCCCAAAGCCAGCTTTAGCCTCTCAGATTGAGTTTCGCCCACACATCTCCTTTCTCCATTAACAAAGCCCCAGTATGAACCCCTTCGAACCGCCCAGTCCTCATCAAGGACCTGAGTGATCTGAGACAGTGTGGGAGAGGAGAGGCCACAGACGCACACACTTGCTGCGTGTTTTTTAAGAAAAAGGACTAATATTCAAAAAAAGGGCCTTGGAAATATCAGGAAAAAGAAGCAAAATAAGATCAGGAGAACCAAGGTGCTTTTTGTGATAAAGTGAAAAAAAAGTTTTTACTCTATTTTCTTTTCTGTGTTAGGTTATTCTTTCTCGGACTGAAGTAACCCTGGTTTAACTTTTTGGCTATAATATAAGATACACCCATATTTGTGTTCCACACGATGCTTTTTTATCTGTGTTTGAATTGATTGTTAAGATGAAGATTAATTTCCTGTTGGCTTTCCAGCTAGCTGTACCCTGTGCAGCAGGCTGTGGGCTGTTGTTGATGTACGTGTTGGTAACATCTCTGTCCGTCTCTCTGTCTCTCTGTCCGTCTGTCTCTCTGTCTGTCCCTCTGTCTGTCTCTCTGTCTGTCTGTCTGTCTGTCTGTCTGTCTCTCTGTCTCTCTGTCTGTCTGTCTCTCTGTCTCTCTGTCTGTCACTCACTCTGTCTGTCTGTGTCTCTGTCTGTCTGTCTCTGTCTCTCTGTCTGTTTTTCTGTCTGTCTGTGTTTCTGTCTGTCTGTCTGTCTCTCTGTCTCTGTCTATCTGTCTGTCTGTCTCTCATCTGTAATCGTCCGTGGTCGTCGACGGAGCTCTTCACAGAGACGTACTGCAACATCTGCAACGCCCAGCTCATCTCCGAGTCCCAGCGAGTCGCACACTATGAGGTGAGCTCACACACACACACACACATACACACACCCTTACACACACACGCACATACACACACCCTTACACACACACGCACATACACTTACACGCACATACACACACGCTTACACGCACACTCACATACACACACCCTTACACACACATATATACACACACGCACACACACACGTACACACGCGCACACATACGTGTACACACACACGTACACACGCACTCACTTACACACACATATATACACACACGCGCGCATGTACACACACGCTTACACACACACGTACACACGCGCTCACTTGCACACTCACTTACACACACACACATACATGCACATGGACAGGCGCGGGCACACACACACACATGCACACACACACATACACACAAGCACACACACACACACACACATACACACACACACCTACACACACACAGACAAAACAGTCCAAAATTCAGACTTCGCAAATCCGCACCCTTTCATATTAATGAGAGCGCAGCGCATGCCCCATTCAGGACTGAGTCCCGTTCCAGCAGCACACAGTGCAGAGCTGCAGTACCACAGAAAGCCTCGCTGGTGTTCTCCTGCATTTTTCAGCCCTCATGTTTTTTAAGCTGTAATTCAGTCCACCTCTCCCAAGACGGGCGGCCAGGCTGTGAGTAATTTAATGAGAGGTCGTTAAAGAGCCATCCCTCTGCATTATTTAACCATTTCACTTAGGCTTCCAATTATTACACAGCAGCGCAATTACTGAATCTACAAACAAGCTACAGAGGGCTGTGTAAGTGCTAACTCTTACCTGACTTAGACTTAGCTCTTGTAATGGGACCTACTGTTTTACAAGGCCGTTTTTGCCTTCCCTTAATTATGGAACAATTTTTATGAGGCTTTGTCTTCCGATTTTACTCATTAATCAGGAAGTTGTCGATTTTTTCAGATCATGATTGTCTGAAGGACAGCTAGTGTTTGACTTTTTGTGCTAGATTTTGTCCTGCTGCCAGCTGTGGGCCAGTGTTGGTTCAGCGTTTGTGTGTGTGGTTTATGGCTCACCCACAGCCTCTGCCTCTGCTTGAAGCACTGAAGGTCTGAGAAATCCGTATTTCTCCTGAATAATCGGGAGAAATCACACCGCTGATTTATGTTAGCGTAGTGTAGCGCAGGCTGAATGGCTGCTGGAAGCAGATCTCTGGCTTTATGTTAGCGTAGCGTAGCGCAGGCTGAATGGCTGCTGGAAGCAGGTCTCTGGCTTTATGTTAGCGTAGCGTAGCGCAGGCTGAATGGCTGCTGGAAGCAGATCTCTGGCTTTATGTTAGCGTAGCGTAGCGCAGGCTGAATGGCTGCTGGAAGCAGGTCTCTGGCTTTATGTTAGCGTAGCGTAGCGCAGGCTGAATGGCTGCTGGAAGCAGATCTCTGGCTTTATGTTAGCGTAGCATAGCGCAGGCTGAATGGCTGCTGGAAGCAGATCTCTGGCTTTATGTTAGCGTAGCGTAGCGCAGGCTGAATGGCTGCTGGAAGCAGATCTCTGGCTTTATGTTAGCGTAGCGTAGCGCAGGCTGAATGGCTGCTGGAAGCAGATCTCTGGCTTTATGTTAGCGTAGCGTAGCGCAGGCTGAATGGCTGCTGGAAGCAGGTCTCTGGCTTTATGTTAGCGTAGCGTAGCGCAGGCTGAATGGCTGCTGGAAGCAGGTCTCTGGTCTGGAGCAGAAGCTTAGTTATGACGCTCCAAAATGGCCCCCATGATTCAGCGGGGCGTCATCGATTCCCGGGCTGCTCTGTCCCGCGCGCGCGTATGACGAATGCTCAGCCGAGGGCCGCGGGCATCGCGCGACCGCCAACCCAGCGCGGAATGTTCCGGTAACAAGGCCCACTCAGCCGCAGTCGGAGCAGAGCAGCCTTCTTTTGATTGGTCGAAAATAAGTGAATGATTGACAGGTCCATTGTCAGGCCCATGGAACGTCGCCGATCGTACGCTAGTGCTGCTGAGCAAGTCTGTACTGCATTCCCGAAATGAGACTTTAACGTGGCAGTGCACGTTTTAACACTTTTTAAAGCCATAAAGCAGTTTTTTTTTTTTAAGTGTGAATCCAACCTGAACGTAACGCTAATGCTATGACAGGAATTTCTGAGGTGTGAGATCTCAAAGCTTTCCTGTCAGCGGACGCAGTCATGCGATCTGAAGCTCTTGATTTGGCAAATTGGAGAGAGGGCGCTCATCTTTGAAATCGCTCGATAAACGATCTGCAGGTGGGGGGGGAGGGGGCAGTTTTCCTGTGGTGAGGGGTTGGGAGGGTGGGGGAGGTGGGGGCAGTGTTTCTGGGGGGGGGGGGGCAGTGTACTTGTGGTGAGTTGGGGGGCTCTGTTCCTGTGGCACGGGGAGGGGGCAGTGTACCTCTGGCAGGGAGACCCATCTGAGCCACAGAGTAACAGTCTGAGGCCCTGACACTTACAGCATCTTCACCCTGCTCTTTAACAGCCATCCCTGGAGAGAGGGAGGGAGAGGGAGGGAGGGGATGGGGGGAGAGGGACTCGTGGGTATAAGAGCGGAATTAGAAACGTACAATAAGAGAAGTGCTGCTGTCAATCAACGGCCACCACCACAGTCCCGCCTTCCCCCGGGAATCAGGAGCAATAAGACCGGCCCTCGCCTGCCAGCTGCCTGCTGCTCAACTCTGTACTGTACTTTCAGATGTGTGGGACAGGGTGTGTGTGTGTGTGTGTGTGTGTGTGTGTGTGAGAGAGAGAGTGTGTGGGACAGGGTGTGTGTGTGTGAGAGAGTGTGTCTCTGTGTGAGTGTGTGAGTGAGTGAGTGAGACTGTGAGTTTGAGTGTGTATGTGAGTGTGTGTGTGAGTGAGAGGGTCTGTGTGAGACTGTGAGTTTGAGTGTGTGTGTGAGTGTCAGTGAGCTGCAGTCTCATGGATTCGGGGTGAAAAGTGAGGAGCTGTACTGTAGCAGGCAGAGGGGCAGTACTGTACTGTAGCAGGCAGAGGGGCAGTCCTGTACTGTATTGTACTGTATCAGGCAGAGGGGCAGTCCTGTACTGTACTGTAGAAGGCAGAAGAGCAATACTGTACTGTCTGCTATCAGATTCTTCTGCCTTACTGTATTTCACCTTGAGCTGGAATATGACGTACAGCCGTGCACACTCCCTCTGTCTAATACTGATATACGCTGTAACACACACACACACACACATGCACACACACACACACACACAGGCACATGCACGTACACACAGACACACACACACGCGCATGCACACATACACAGTCTATGCACACACACTGCACAGTGCGCACTGTGACCAGACCAGCAGAGCCTATAAAGCATACTTTAAGATCAAAGAAAAATAATCTGTCGGCAATGTGAGTTACAGCCAGGCATAAAATGCTCACAGGGCCTGTTTGATGTGCTCGCACCAAATCTAAATCACCTGCTTATTTCAACAGAGCTCTTTCAAATGAACCGCCTTCCTTTGTGTGTGTGTGTGTGTGCGTGTGTGTGTGTAAAACAGATTCCCTTTATAAAAATGCCTTGGTGTGCCATTAGTACCTTATAAAAAGAGGATTAATATTTAGCTTGTACTTTCACATTTTAAAAGGGCACTTTGATGGATAATGTTGCCTTGTTTTCAGCTTGTTTACAGCCTAACACCCCAAAGAACTGTGTGTAGTGAACTTGCAAAAGAGGCCTATCACTGCAGACTGACTCACACATCCACAGCTCATTGGCACACACCACTTATGCCGCTGCAGTGTGTCACTGCTACACGCCACTGCAAACTCACTGTGACATCACTGCAGCCTGTCGCTGCAAACTCACTGTGACATCACTGCAGTCTGTCGCTGCAAACTCACTGTGACATCACTGCAGTCTGTCGCTGCAAACTCACTGTGACATCACTGCAGTCTGTCACTGCAAACTCACTGTGACATCACTGCAGTCTGTCACTGCAAACTCACTGTGACATCACTGCAGTCTGTCGCTGAAAACTCGCTGTGACATCACTGCAGTCTGTCACTGCAAACTCACTGTGACATCACTGCAAATTTACTGCCAGGTGTCACTGCCACAGAGTGTGTAATTAATTCTGTTTCCATCTGACTGAAGGATACTGCGTGTATGACCCGCATGTCTGACCCGTGACAACCAACCCCCTGTTCCTGGAGATCTATTTATCCTGTAGGTTTTCATTTCAACCCTAATTTGGCACGTCTGACTCTACTGATTAGCAGCTCAACACAAATGTGGAGTGAGGTATGCTTTGTTATGTATATAATGACATGTTGAAAACTCTCCAGCTTTTCAGTGTGTGTGTGCCTTTGTTTAACACATTAAATATTCTCTCTGCTCTCTCGGTCATTTGAAAGCGGTGAAGGTCGCTTGATCTGATGTCAGTATTTAAGCCTTCTGATTAAAGTAATATCCATCATCACGCAATTATGCAAATCTCAGATGAATTAGTCATTTGGGCTTAGTTGCTCATAAATATAGTCAAGAGTGAGACGTCTTAATGTGCTCGTTGAATAATAAGCCTGTAGTAGTTTCTGTTCTGATCAAAGGGGACTTGGGCAGAACGGACACTATCCTTACCTGCTGATGAAGGCGAGAGCTTGGTGTCAGCCTGAAACTGAACCAGAGGAATTCATATCATAGAAAAAAGGAACTCCACCCCAAAATGATCATTTTCAATGTTCTGGATCACCCACACATCTGTATTTCATTGAAAGTGGAGTGATTTGAATTGGTGATGTCATTGGGATATAATTATTCCTCTTATTTAAATGAACGGAGGTGTCTTTTGACTTTGAGAATACTGTGTGTCAGCAACAGTGTATTTTTTTTTTCCTCAGGTCAGAATTGCAGTTCTTGGACGCCTGTTTTAGGTTCATCTGAACTGCAGCCTCCACTAAACTTAATTATTTAATTCTGTTAAATGCAGGGAAAGGGGGAGGAGCTATAGTGGATGGCATCACTGTTTGGAGTGAGGGACTGTATATTTCTTTCTTGAGGGGTAAAGTACAGAGTGACACATTGAGATCAATATATTTATTTTTAAGTGAGGACGTGCAGTAGCGTATTAACTAATGATTTTTTATTTTTTTTAGTTCCGCTATATAGTAAGTCTACAGCAGGTTTCTGGCATGCTGGATGGGGATTGGAAGCAGAGGCATTCTATCAGAGGGTACTGAAGCTTCACTGTGGAATTCTGTCATAAACGGAATTCTACAGTATGGGAGCATATACAGTAATATTTCTCAACAGGAAGTGCTGTGAATCTAGTCTCAGAGAGTAGTGCTCTGCCTCAGTGCATCTCGGCCCTCCCCCTGGAGGTGCCCTGCGCTGTTTGTATTAGATGCTGTTGGGCCTACGGCAGTTTTAACGAACTGAGCTAATTAGCCGTGGGTTCGCCCTCTCCAGCGAGGACACGTCTGTCAGACGGCCGTCAGTCCCAGCCGTCCGTCCGGCGGTTTGTGAATCGGCACGGCGACGGTCCGTGAGGGGCAGGGGGGACCGTTTAACCAGCCTCTCTGCATTCTGTGAACGACTGATCTTCCTCTCGTCCGCCTCCGCCGGGCCGTCACTGTGCATTGCTGAGTATTGGCAGCTGGACAGTCGCTGTGCCGACAGGCGCAGTGCTGGGCGCTGAGAGCCGGGCCGTCGCCATGCCGACGGGCGCAGTGCTGGGCGCTGAAAGCCAGGCCGTCAGCGGGAGGAACGCTGTGATGTCATGTGTGTGACTGTTTGTGACCCTTTACAGAGCTGCTCATCACGGTCCGCCCAGAGTGACCTCATCACTGTCCTGCCACAGTGGCGGAGATAACTGTGGCGCTGTGGGATGGTGTAGTGCACTGACTTCCTGTCTGTAACCTGCAGGTCCTGATGAGATGGTACTGAGACTTTGCGGTCCGCTGACCCGTTTGATACGCTGCAGCATTTGATGGGACTCCGCCCAGTCATACGGATGATGACCCTCACGCTGATGTCACTTTCCCCTCCCTCTCCCACCACAGAGCAAGAAGCACGCCAACAAAGTGCGGCTCTTCTACATGCTCCACCCGGAGGACGGAGGACCGCCCTCCAAGAGACTGAGGCCCGACAACCCGGTACGTCAGCTCTGTGTGACGCTGTGTTATACTGCCTGTACCTGTGTCACCTCTGTAACCACATGACGCTGTGTTATACTGCGTTTACCTGTGTCAGCTCTGTGTTTCGCTGTGTTATACTGCCTTTACCTGTGTCAGCTCTGTGTGATGCTGTGTTATACTGCCTTTATCTGTGTCAGCTCTGTGTGACACTGTGTTATTCTGCCTTTACCTGTGTCAGCTCTGTCACCACATGACGCTGTGTTATACTGCCTTTACCTGTGTCAGCTCTCTTACATGTGTTACACAGTGTTACTGCCTTTACCTGTGTCAGCTCTGTCACCAAGTGACTGTGTTATACTGCCTTTACCTGTGTCAGCTCTGTGTTACGCTGTGTTATACTGCCTTTACCTGTGTCAGCTCTGTCACCACGTGACACTGTGTTATACTGCCTTTACCTGTGTCAGCTCTGTGTGACGCTGTGTTATACTGCCTTACCTGTGCAGTTGTTACTGTTATACTGCCTTTACCTGTGTCAGCTCTGTAACCACGGGACACTGTGTTATACTGCCTTTACCTGTGTCAGCTCTGTGTGACGCTGTGTTATACTGCCTTTACCTGTGTCAGCTCTGTGTGACGCTGTGTTATACTGCCTTTACCTGTGTCAGCTCTGTGTGACGCTGTGTTATACTGCCTTTACCTGTGTCAGCTCTGTGTGACTCTGTGTTATACTGCCTTTACCCGTGTCAGCTCTGTCACCAAGTGTTACGTCATGTTGCTCGCTTTTACCCAAGAGGGTGAATGTGAAACAGTGATTAAGCAGAGTTAATCGGCAGTTGAACGACGCAGAGTTCTTTTTCACACGTTCCTTTGGTTCTGGTCTCGGACCAGGAACTGGTGAGACATTTTCTGGTGAGACATTTAACTTCAGACTGACGCATCTGCGACGTGATGTCCCCGTGATTTTAGACCAGTGGTTTTTAAAAACCACAGACGTGCCACCGGATGCAGTGTGAAGTAGCCTGATCACGCAGGGAGAGGAACGGTATAAGCGCGGCTCAGATTTCCTCCTTTGTGAGCGCGCTCCTTCTCTCCGCTGAAGAGACGTCCTCCATCGTGCTTCTCCTGGGCCGTGCGCGCACTAAGTCATTAATACCTGCTGATGGGAAGACAGCGTGTCAGATGTAAGCAGAGAGGGGAAAAGCAGCTTTGTGACTAAAACAATACGAGCCTGTGAGATTTAATCTCTGGGGGAAAATGTGCCTTTTTGATTCCAGCTGTCATACGGCAGACTGTTCAAGGTAAAGATGGTGGACTGTTAGAGGTAAAGATGGTAAAGATGGTGGACTGTTAGAGGTAAAGATGGTGGACTGTTAGAGGTAAAGATGGTGGACTGTTAGAGGTAAAGATGGTGGACTGTTAGAGGTAAAGATGGCTCTGTCAGGATGAGCCAGGCTCTCCTTGGCCTTCCTCCTTGGTCGGTCCTCTTCATCCACACCTGTTCCCGCTCACACCCTGCACACTACTCACCCACCACACCCCCACCAATAAACCACCTACTTACTGTTGCTCTCTGCTCCCTCCCCTGTAATCACTGACACTGAAGGGTATTAATTGCTCCATGAAAAATGTAGCCGTCGCTAAGAGGTTGTGGTTGCGGTCTCCTCTTCTTGCTGTGGGCTACCCAGAGGCTTATTAGCGCCTGTGGGGGGATGGTGGTGGTGGTGGTGGGGGGGGGGGTGGAGATAAGGCCAGGCTGCGAAGGTCACGCTCCCACAGCGCCCCCCCCCCCAGGGCTGCCTGCCTGCCCACGGCTCCTCTTACTGGGGCTGAAGTCACAGATAACAGGGCCCTGGAGGCCTGGAGCTCAGCAGCCCTGGAGCTCCACACAGCTCCACACTTCCGTGCCATGTGTCCTGCATAGGAATGCCTTGGCAGGGCTGCAGTTAATGCTACACTGGCTAATGTTACTCCGGCTAATGTGATGGCCCTTAAAAGGGTTCTTAGCTCTGCCCCCCTCCCCCCTGAGGCCTGCTCGCTACTGACCCCCCACACCTGCTCATCCAAACCCCCCCCCACCCTCCTACCTGCACACTGCTCACCCTTCATCTGAAACTCAAGGTCTTGTTCCTCCACTGTTCCAAACTCAATTACGCTCCTTATGTCCCGCTCTGAAGCTCGGGCAGACTGTTCCAGACAGGCCCGCTGGAATTCAGACTGTTGTTATGTTGAGTGGCTGGCAGGAAGTTTTCCCGACTCAAACTTCACAGAAGTGACAGCAACTAACCGGAAGCAAGTCGGCTCAGGTTTTCTCAGATTTAAAAAAAAAATAATAATAATAAATACACTTTTTAAAATTCTTTTTAAAAAAACATTTTCATTTCATTTTTTCCCATTCAAACAGTACGATTGAGCCTTTGATACCGAGCTATCGGCCCGGTCGGCGCCTTCCTATCTGAAGCCTGAGGATGGCGGCCATTTTACTTTTCTTCGAGTCGCGCAAATCTGTGGGTCTGCAAATAAACAACAGGAGGCACGCCTCTGCCTCCTCAGTCCTCATCTCCCAACTGCTTATTTTTATCCCTCTGTCATTCTGTTTAGTTTTTTCTTCATTTCCCACCCCTGCCAACCTTTCAGAGAGAGACAGCGACAGAGGAGGAGAGGGAGGTGAACACAAATAATTAAGCCCTCCTGTTGTTAAGAGAAGAGAAAAGCCTGTTGAGCTCTTGTATATTTTTGTTATTAATTTACAAATTAGGTCAGGTGCAAACGAGAAGGGCCATGCGCTGTCAGAATGGCGGGGTGTGTCGTAGTGAAAACCAGAGAGAAAAATTAACGAAGAACATTGATATGACTGATGACGTCCTAACGAAATTGTCAGTTAAAATGTCTTCAGTCCTTCAGATTTCCCTCCTCGCTGTGTGCAGTCCCAGGGAGTTTGCCTCCGTAAGGAAAACGCTTTGGGAGCGATTTGCGGAGTCTTCTTCTCCTCTCCTGAGCCCAAAGATGCTAATTCTGTTTTTAATTGTGCATTCCCCCCCAGTTCCCAGTTCCCTTGTGGGAATACGCCTCTCCCCTATTCCTTCCTGTGCTCAGGTGTGGATTTTTGCTTGAGAGACGTTGGGTAGTGTTACATTAATAAGCCGCGGAATTAGGAAGTTAGCTGTGAGAGGCACAGAAAAAGATCTGAAAACACAAAGGAAGAGAGGAGAGGAGAAGTGGAGGAGGAGAGGAGGATGCTTTGAAGGAGGACAGCATTGTGGCCCTCCTGGGGGGCCGTTGCTCTAGTGACAGATATAAATAGAGTTCTGTGGTGGATTCAGATCCTAACACTCACACACACACACACACACACACCTCACACACTACACACACACACACGCTACATACACACACGCACACGCACGCACGCTACATTACGCACACGCACACACACACACACACACATACACGCACATTACACATACACACACTCACACAGACATGCACGCATGCACCCACACACACACATACACGCACATTACACATACACACACGCACACATGCAGACACGCACACACTCACATACACGTGCACACTACTCGTACACACACACGCACACTACACATACACATACACACACACACACATCCGCACATTTACACACGGACTCATCAGTAGCAAAGCTTTCCTGGTCAGGGCAGGAGTAGCATCGCCTGTCAGGTTTTTAGTTAGTAAGATCTGGGGCGTGCTTTGCTCTAAAATTAATGGTCAGTTAGTGTTTCTGATGAATCACCATCGCGTGTACACAGAACTCCATCTGCAAGCAGGAACGCAAAGCATTTCTGTGGCTGAGCTCCAGTAAGTGATGTATTCCCTAGTCACACTTGTTGGGCTTATGCCCGAAAAGCGGATAGTTGTGCCTGAAAAGCAGATTTTGGTGGTTTATATTTCCATAGTTCATGAATTGCATGTACTTCTGTATGGTTTACACATCCTTAGTTATACTGTGTCCGTAGTAATTATTAGATACTGATGTTGTACTGAACAGCTTTGTGTGTTCTGTAGATTATGTTATTGCATGAGTTCATAGTTTATGCGTGCTTCTGCATGCTAGTGTGTTAAACAGCCTGTGTGTGGGGGGGGAACACTCCATTTTAAACCCTTTATCTCCAGTACAAGCCTGTAGCTAAGCCCCATACTTACCCCAGTAATGACGGTTACAAAAGTTGTGTGAATGTGCTGTAGTTGTACTTCACTGTTCGAGCGGGCTGAACTGAAATATGTCGTCAGGCCTACACTGTTGTGAGAGCAGCGTAGGTAGAGTGTGCAGTGTTGTGTAGCAGACTGAACTGAAATCTCTCGCAGGCCTGCGGTGTAGAGCGTGCAGTTCTGTGAGAGAGCCAGTGCTCCTGAGCCTCGCTTATTAGGAGGACAAATAGCAGCCTATTAAAAAAGGACCATTAGGGACCATGTGGCAGCTGCTGTTTCCACCGCGCTGGTTCCTGCACACCCACAAGGAGAAGCACCAGGGAGCCATGGAAGAAGGGGAAGGTGGCAGTAGAGCAGTGGGTAGGGAACTGGGCTTGGAATCCAGAGGTTGCAGGTTCGATTCCCAAGCAGGACACTGTGAGAAATGTAATGTAACGGAAGACACGATGGATGGGATGATGAGAAACAGAGGAGTCTTTGGCTTTCTAGTGCATGAATGACGATCGTGATTGGCTGATGATTGGATGATTGTGATTGGCCGATGATCGGCTAAATCCTTAAAAGACTGCACTGTGAAATCAACCTGGCTCTGTTGAGTTCAGTCACACCGCCAAGAAACCAATGAAAATAGTTTTCACCTAATGAGACAACTGGCCGCACTGTTAATGGACTACATAGTGAACATTAGGAGGATTTGACATTACATATGAGAAAGTATATTATCTGACACTTCCTGGTGGAGTTATTGTATTAAGTTAATATACTTAACAAATCCTAGCCATACTTGGTTCTTGAAGCAAGCTGGGCTGTCCTTGCATCGATGGTGAATTCTAGCCCAAAGATTAGCTCATAGAATTCAATCATATATATGTTTGATTGGTAAAATGTGGCCAGTTATAAAGTGGTATCATATATACAGTGACAGAGACGAACGCTACCTAAATTCTCCTAAAATTAAGCAGTGTGTGTTTCTGCCGCGATGGAGGTTTGAGGCTGAAGGCACCGCGAGCGATACTTCACTGTGAATATTACTGTTATTTTACACGGCGTTAGTATAATTCATCTGCTCTCATAGCTGGGTTTTTGTTTTGTTCTCCAGAGCCTCTGTGCAAGCTGGCAAAAAATAAATAAATAAATAAAATGTCTAGCTGATTAATAAGTTTTAAAAAAAGTTCCTTCTCTGAGTAGACGCCAGGGGGACGGGGCACACGGGGGAATTTTGGGAGTTATGGTAAATAAAGTGCGGCTTACTCCTGCTGTCAGGGCCGTTACTGTGACCTGTGGCGACGCACAGGGGTGAACTGTGCGCACGTTAGCGGCAATGCTACTCTAGCGCAAAAAAAAAACAAAAAAAAAAACGAAGTAACGATTTAAAAATGGAAACGCGACGGAGGAGTAAGTGTAAAGCGATGCCGGACGGCTGGACGGCGTCAGAGCGCTGTGTTAAATTCATCGCACCGCGCGATCGCGCTTTCACGCTCGCAGCTGCCGGCCCCGGCAATCAGGTGCGACATGCTCAGAGGTAGCCGATTGTCTCAGTCGAGGGCCAGTTCAAACCCCCTGGTGTCGAGTGTCCTTGAGCAAGACACTTAACCTAGCTCTGTGAATGAGCATCACTTGTAAGCGCTTTGGATAAGCCTTTAATGATCCATTTACAGTGCCAGTCTCATCCTTTTATCGCTGCGTGTCACATTTTTGTCGTTTAGCAGATGGTCTTCTTTAGAGTGACACACGCGCAGGATGCGTTTTTGCACGCGGTCCATTTGCATGGCTGGAAATTTTACTGGAGCACTGTGGGATATGTGCCTTCCTTCCTCAGGGCTACAGTGGCAGTGCGTCGGTTGGGAGTCAAACCCGCAAGCGTTGAGTTACCGGGCCAGATCCCTCTACAACAGTCACTCTGTAGAGGTCATTTTGAGATGTGCCCATGGCCTTGTGCTCTCTATTGACGCTCAAACACTGCCACAGCGCATCGACTCCTTAGCACCGTGATAGATGACCAGCTTTTCAGTAGCCTTGAGCAATAGGGCAGCAGGTGGGGGGCGGGGCTACATATCTCCAGCTGGTTCATTTACTGCTGCACCAGCTCGAACCAGGAAGGCCACACCTCAACCTGCATTCCTATTGGCTGCCTTGCTTGTCCATCACAGCGTCAGTCAGATGGCTCTCCACGGTGGGCGTGATGGGTAGCTAGGTAGCTGTGCTGAATGTGAAATAAGACATTTCAAAGAAGGAAAGAAAGAAAGGAAATAAATAAATGTCAAGGGCAGTCTCAAATGGCAGCAGACGTAACTTAATTTGAAAGTTCCTGAGAACTGTCAGTCCTTTATGATTATGCAATAAAAAAAATATTTGTGAAAAGAATGGAGCATTTTTCTGATCTGACAGACCTGAGGAACAAATGAAGGACAAAAAAACATTCCATGGTATTTCGTGGGGATGCTTTTGAGGAAGCTTACGCTCATTATTCTGGACTTTCTTCAGAATTTAGAATGTGAGGGCCTAGAATTGGGTTTTATCTGATATATTACACAGCTGAGATTAAAAAAGAGCAGGAGTTCTAGGATGAGGGTAGAGAACGTCCTGCCCATCTAAATCACACCCTGAATCCCACCCTGAATTCCGCCCTGCAGCCTGAATCCCACCCTGCTCCCTGAATCAAACCCTGAATTCCATCCTACACCCTGAATCTGACCCTGAATCCCACTCTGCACCCTGAATCCCACCGTGAATCACACCCTGCACCCTGAATCCCACCCTGAATTCCGACCTGCAGCCTGAATCTCACCCTGAATTCCGACCTGCAGCCTGAATCTGACCCTGAATCCCATCCTGAATCTCACCCTGCACCCTGAATTCCGACCTGCAGCCTGAATCTCACCCTGCACCCTGAATCACACCCTGAAATCTGCCCTGCAGCCTGAATCACACCCTGAATTCCGACCTGCAGCCTGAATCAAACCCTGAATTCCATCCTACACCCTGAATCCCACCCTGAACCCCGCCCTGGGGGACCCTGCTGCCAGACATGCCCTGTCCTGTAGTACTCCTGCCTGTGGCCACGTTGGCAGAGTAGAGTTTTATCTAGCCATGGTTATCAAAGTGCCCCCTGTGGACTGGTGCTCACAGCGCCCCCTGGTGGGAGTGGATTTTGTTAAATCCCAGCGCCTGTACCATGAAGCATAAAATCCTCACTGTCACCAAACTGGGTCTCCAGAACATTGCGTCCCCCTGGTCATGTTTTGGTGAACGGGAATCTGGAAGGAGTCCTTTGTCTGGCTCCCAGGCGGCTCTTGGCTCAGCCATATTTGCAGTTTGCCTGATTAAATAGCAGGGTTCAGTGCATTCGGTGAAGAAATCTGTACAAAAAAAAGAGCCACTCTGTCTGACACACTGTCCTCCATCAGAGAAGCTTAGCTGTCTAATCGCATGTCTGCATGCATGTGTGTGTGTGTGTGTGTGTGTGTGTGTATAAGTGTGTGAGTGTGTGTGTATGTTCCTGCTGTGTGTGTGTGTGTGTGTGTGAATCCTTTACTGTGTCTGTGTTTAATTTACTTGTTTATCTTTTGGCCACCTGGGGAATCGTGTCTAAACTGAACTTTATCCATTATTAAAAATGTGTGCTATTGGCAGCGATCCACTGGAGTGAATAAATATTTCATATTTCTTGCACGACTTGGGCCCCTTGGGTGTGATAGAGAGAGAGAGAGAGAGAGGGAGGGAGGGAGAGCGAGAGGGAGAGCGAGAGGGAGAGCGAGAGGGGGAGAGAGAGGGGGAGAGAGAGAGAGAGAGAGAACAGTCCCACTACAAGGAGGAATCTCCATCCCTCTGACTGTGCAGTTCCCATAAAACACAGGATGAATTGCATGTCGCGCTTATTCAGCCTGCGTTTCCCTGTGTTGCTCTCAGGCGGCGGGGGGGCCATGAACGCTGCACTTCAGCAAAACTATTCATATTTTATTATTTCAGACCAGTAAAAACCTGACGCTTCCTTATGACACCCTCCCCCCCCCGTCCCCCACCTTGTTAAAATACCAAATGGAGTAAATTAATCTCCATATTTATGAGACGGAGTGTTCATAACGGAAGACAGGAAGATTTAATTACACAGTCAGCTGTGGAGCGCAAGCATGTTGCACATTTTACGCAGGTAACGAGGCAGTAAATTTGCATTAATGCGCTCTGGGGGGGGGTGGTTCTGAGACGCTGTTGTTTTAAGACATCGCTGGACTCAGCCGGACGTTAGAGCATCTTCCTGTCCGGTCTCTCAAACGGAAAACTGTCACAGGAGCTGTCGACAGCCTTTCACAGGAACCCGAACGTCCTCAGATGTGATGCTGGGCTTGTGTGTGATGTGGTTAATTGCTCACTGTCGCCCCCTGCTGTTGCAGGACAGCGATGAAACGGCAGTGGACCAGAATAAGTGCTGCACGCTCTGCAACATGTTCTTCACCTCCGCCATCGTGGCCCAGTCGCATTACCAGGGCAAGACCCACGCCAAGCGGGTGCGGCTGGTACTGGGGGAAACGCCAAGCGTGCCCACTCCAACAGGTACGCCCCAGTGCCCACTGACACGGGTACACCCTAAAGCCACTCCCACTCCCCACTGATGCATCCCAGTGCCACGCCCACTTGTGCAGGTATGCCCGGAGCCACACCCACTCCCACAGGTGTATCCCAGAACCACGTCCATTCTTCCAGTTATGGCATAGAGAGGGACCCACAAGGACAAAAATATGTAAGAGCACCTGTAATGCTTTTACATCCCTAACTGATCAAGAAACAAGCCAGGCACAAACAAGCATACACAGGTGGTCTCAGGGCCAGGTTTGAGAATCCTGCTTCATTAGGTGAGTTAGGGCACATTTTCTGTAAGTTGTATGTCACAGGAAAGGTTGATTTTTGGGAAAAAACTACTGCTGTAGTGTGTATGTGGTGATGTAGAGCACTCTACACAGACTGTAGAATTAACTTTAAAACTCACTTGACCTTTAAAATGAACCATGGACTGCTTCAGGGATGGTCGGAAAAACAGGTTTGAATTGTTTTTCCATTTCAAAAGGTGCTTCCCGTAGTTTAAATAAATGGTGTACCATAAAAATGATATAACAGAATTTCAGTGCATTTCGCAGCAGTGGACTGAATTTTTAAAACTTAACATTTGACAGCAATGCTTGCCCTGTAAAGCGTCTACATCATGAATCTGAAATGTAGGCTCACGGTTAAAGAGCAACTTCCCCCAAATATAATGCTATGTTACGTCTCACTTTCAGAATAGTTGATGTGACCTGTATTTCATGTGTCAAAACCGAGTCTGTTTGAAGCGATGATGTCATTGGAATACAACACTTCTACTTCTGTTATCATCTGCATCAGTGGCCCCCCAGCCCTCCTCCCATTGGTCTGCAGGGTCTGCCGAATTCCGTCATCGCTCAGCACTTAATTTGGCCGTTAAAGCAGCTGATTACTCCGTTAATTCACACCAACTGTCTGAATCTGTAAATGGCTTTTTAAGGTGAAAACAAAAACCAGACACAGACCCGGCAACCCACCAGGATCGGGGCTGAGACCTGCTGGGTTTGACTGAGAGGAGATGCTTTTCAGTTGGAGAACGTTGTATAATAGAAAATAAACAGTCAATTATTTTCTGAAGTTACAATAATAATAATATTTAAAACATAAGTGAAGGTCAGAGTCTTGTTCTAGTTTCAAATTTTCTGAATCCACCTGGCTTACTTTAAGTCCTACTGAGTATTAACGGATTTAAAAGTATTAATGGATCAGCTGGATGGGTGCCTAAACTTTTGCACATGCCACATTTACTGTTAAAAAAACTGCTAAATTCAGCAAATAAATAGTAATTGTGCATTAAAATTTGAAATATGTCATTCGTAATGCATTTTGACCAGCAGTGCCCAAAAGTTTGCATACCACTGTATTAAATGCTTATTTTTGGCTGGAGATTGTCTTTAATTGCAAAAATGCAAAACATGGTCTGTTATAGATCTTCCCGTGCTGCCTGGCTTCCTTTAATGCCCGCAGGACAGTATCTGTATTAGGTAGACCAAACAGAGCTTTGTAAATGAAGACATACAGATTTTTGCAAACCTGCAGTTCGCCAAGGAAAACCACCCCAACTTATCATAGGGAAGGCAGTGATGAGTAAGAGGTTCACGAGCGGTAATAAATCTTACGGTGCCGAGATAGAGGGTCAGGCATGTAGGGATGACTCTGCAGCTCTCCTTCCAGTGTACAGTGGAATAATGCACCCAGACTCAACGTTCAGCCCTTCTCTGAAAGTAAACGCAGTCTCAATGTTCAGCCACATCTCTCAAAGTACACCCAATCTCAATGTTCAGCCATACTCTGAAAGTTGACCCAGTCTCAATGTTCAGTCACCTCTACGAAAGTACACCCAGTCTCAATGTTCAGTCACCTCTCCGAAAGTACACCCAGTCTCAATGTTCAGCCACATCTCTCAAAGTACACCCAGTCTCAATGTTCAGCCACATCTCTCAAAGTACACCCAGTCTCAATGTTCAGTCACCTCTCCGAAAATACACCCAGTCTGAATGTTCAGCTACACTCTGAAAGTACACCCAGTCTCAATGTTCAGCTACACTCTGAATGTACACCCAGTCTCAATGTTCAGCTACACTCCGAAAGTACACCCAGTCTCAATGTTCAGCTACACTCCGAAAGTACACCCAGTCTCAATGTTCAGCTACACTCTGAAAGTACACAGCCTCAAGTTCAGCACCTCGAAGTACACCAGTCCAATGTTCAGCTACACTCCGAAAGTACACCCAGTCTCAATGTTCAGCTACACTCTGAAAGTACACCCAGCCTCAACGTTCAGTGACTCTCTGGGCTGTCAACTGAATGCTGAATTCACTGTACAGTATCGTAGGCTGTTGCTAACACTCTCCATGTGCAAGCACCAAGGGCACTTTACAAGAACGTTTAATTAGTATTCAAATGAGAACAAGTTAAAAGACCAAACTAAGAGTAATTGGAATGCGTGAACAGGTAGGTCTTAAGTCTCGCACCTCTTGCTTGGCTTAGGATTGAGCTCCTGAGGCGTGTTGTGGAAAGGCTAAAAGCTTTTCCTCACTCTGTTTTTAAGTGACTGTATTTATTTCCCATTGTGAGTTCAGTGGGATAAAGGAGCCTTATTCTGTAGGTGTGTAAATTGCCTTTGTTGAAGTAATGGAGGGGTTTAATGAACAGGTTTAATGGGGACTTTGGGAAGCTGAAGACTCGTTCTCAGTAGAAAGGTGCAAGGTGCCTTTTATGCCAAAGTGCATTTGTATCCCTGTGTCCTCACAATACAGATAAAGACGGAGCACCGTCCGCTCCTCTCTGGTTTATATACTGTCGCCATTACCACTGCACACAGGGGCATTACCACTGCACACAGGGGCATTACCGCTGCACACAGGGGCATTACCACTGCACACAGGGGCATTACCACTGCACACAGGGGCATTACTGCTACACACAGGAGCATTACCGCTACACACAGGAGCATTACCGCTACACACAGGGGCATTACCACTGCACGCTGGGAGCATTACCACTACACGCTGGAGCATTACCACTGCACACAGGAGCATTACCACTGCACACAGGAGCATTACCGCTGCACACAGGAGCATTACCACTGCACACAGGAGCATTACCACTACACACAGGGGCATTACCACTGCACACAGGGGCATTACCACTGCACACAGGGGCATTACCGCTGCACACAGGAGCATTACCGCTACACACAGTCCGCTTTGTTTTTGCATTACTCCTGGGGAGGTGTTTTGCGGGCGTCCCCTGGGGCGAGGGAACATTGACTCCCTCTAGGCTGGTGGCAGGGTAGTGTATTGCAATTTAAAAGAACATGAGAATTTTGCAAAGGATTAGGACCTGTCCAATGTGTAATTCCATCCTCGCGCCCAATGCATGCTGCGATAGGCTCTAGTGTTTTAACTCAGTGTGGTGGAAAATCAAACAGAAATTCTTAGCTGACGTGCACAGGTTAGCTGTATACCTGTTACCTGCGGGGATGATCAAAGCGTTCTCCCGGCTTCTAACTTCCGCTCTGATTTCTCCTGGACGAGGGCAGTCAGAGAAGCAGTGTCAGGAGGGATTCAGTCTCTTTACATTTATCCTGAGCGACTTACACAACTTTTACATAGCATTTACATAGCTCACACTCATAGATCTCATAGATCTCAGTCTCATCTCTCAGCCTGTCTCCACCCACACCGCCCTCACACTAAGACATTTACTTCCAAATAATTGTGCACGCGTCACATAAAGAATGTCTCTCTTCCACAGAGCTATCAGAGCTGCACAACTTCAGTTTTTGATCGCCTTCAACTCTGTGTCCCTGTCTTTCTCTCCGTTTCTCTCACCCTTCTCACTCTTTCCTATCTTTCTCTTGCCTTTTTATCTCTCTCCCTCTATCTTCTTTTCTTAGCTGTCTCTCTCTCATCTCTCTTGCTCGCTTGTTCTCTCTCTCTGTCTCTCTCTCTCTCCCTGTGTAACTCTCTGACTCAATCAGACCTCCTGTTGTTTTCCAGAACAAAAATTAATCTCTTAATATTCAGGTAATGCTTTTTGCTCTCATGGAAATTAAAGTAAGTGGAGCACTTCCAGGCATGTGCTCTGAAAGGCCTGTGCTCGGTACTATCCATGCCGGTGCCTATAAATACACACCGTTAATAACCAAACGGAGAGTAGAGGGGAGAGTGTGTGTGACAGTGTGTGCAGGTGAGCAGGTGACCTTAGGCATGGCGGAGGTTCCATTAGAGCTGAGCTCACATCACAGGAAAACAAGCCAAGGGTCACGTCTGACCACAGGAGGGCGTGGCATGCCCCAGATCCCAGAACATAACCCAATGCACTGCCCCAGATCCCAGAACATAACCCAATGCACTGCCCCAGATCCCAGAACATAACCCAATGCACTGCCCCAGAACCCAGAACATAACCCAATGCACTGCCCCAGAACCCAGCATACAACCCAACACACTGCCCCAGAACCCAGGAGACAACCCAATGCACTGCCCCAGAACCCATTGTATTAACCCAACGCACTGCCGCAGAACCCAACAGACAGCCCAACGCACTGCTGCAGAACCCAGCAAACAACCCAGAACCCAGCAGCACGCACAGCAAAGTGCCCTCGAAACAGAAGGATCACACCAGCTCCTACAGCACTGGGCTTTGGCAGATGGTCAGATTCAATTGAGTTTTATTTGTGTAGCGCTTTTTTTTTATTTATTTTTTTACAAAGGACATTGTCACACTGCAGCTTTGCAGAGATCCAGGCCTGAACCCCCCCAGGAGCAGGCCTGGGGCGACAGTGCCAAGGAACAGTTATAGAATGAAGAAAACCTGGCCCAGAGGGGCAGTCCATCTGCCACCGGCTGGCACCGGTTAATTGAAAAAGGCTGATTACGTAATTTGCAGAACTAAGAAAAGGACAGTCTATAAATGTCAGTGGACCCGGGCAAGGATGAGTCTGGCCGTGGGGGGAGACAGGCTGGTGGGCCAACGGCTGCTATAGCCCTGCCCGGGGTAGGGGGGGCACTGGGGGGGGGGGGCAGGAGCAGCGCTGGCAGTGCCAGGAGGGGGGTGCTTGTCAGGCTTATGGCTTCAGCTCCAGCAGGTGCCCAAATCATGGAGATGGGCAAAGAAACATAATCATTAGCTTTTACTGCACACCCTCATTTTTAAGAACCCTGATGTTAGTGTATTTGTGCATTTGTGTCTGTGGTGCAGTTTTACAGGAGTCAAGGCTGTTATTCATGTGCTTGCTGAGACCAATCTGTCTTTTTTTTTTCTTTTCTTCTGCCCCGTGTAGATTCATCCCCGAGTACACCACAGCCTACGGACCTGGTACCGCCCCCTCCCCTGCCCCTGCCCCCGCCCCCTCTGTGGCCCCTGGCCAATAACGGCGAGGCGGGGAAGTACTGCTGCCTGTGTGGGGCCTGGTTCAACAACCCCCTGATGGCCCAGCAGCACTACGAGGGCAAGAAGCACAAGAGGAACGCGGCGCGGGCGCGCCTGCTGGAGCAGCTCGCAGGCAGCCTGGACACCCCTGAGGGCACAGGTCAGTGCCAGGTCATAGGTCACCATGGGGTCATGGGTCAGGAACAGGTCATAGGTCAGTATCAGGTGGACCCTGGGAAGAATAGCTGCTGCTTCTGCTGGAGCTAAATGAGATCATGACCAGGTCATAGGTCACCATGAGGTCATAGGTCAGGAAAAGGTCATAGGTCATACACTAAGTCAGGAACAGGTAAGTATAGCTGCTGCTTCTGCTGGAGTTAATGGGGATCCTTATAAATGAACTGAGGTCAGGACAAGGTCATAGGTCAGTATGAGTTCAGGACAAGGTCATGGGTAAGTATGAATTCAGGACAAGGTCATGGGTAAGTTTGCGGTCAGGACCAGATTATAGGTCAGTATGAGGTCTGGACCAGGCCATAGGTCAGTATGTGGTCCGGACCAGGAAATAGCACTGGACAGATAAGCACCAGGTCATAGCGTAGTTGAAGGTGACAGGTCAGGGCTAGGTCATTGATCAATGTCAGGGCACAGGTCCTAATAAAGGGTAGGACAGAGTCTTATGGTCCGTACAAGGGCACAGAACTGTACGAAATCACAGGTCAGTACCAGGAAATAGGTTAATATCAGTTCATCAGTCAGATCAATGGTCAGTACAATTCCAGTTTTATGGATCTTATGAAAATTTTGGACCAAGGATAATACTGTGGAAATGGACATTTTTATACTGTCCTAATATGGCACCACATATTCCTGTTACAAAATGTAGACTCCTGTAGTTAAGAAACAGAAATAGTTAAAGGAATGTAGGTGAAGATCTAGTAGGTGAGTATATGTGATAACCCTGAAAATGTGTGGTTGGCATCTTGGCCATGAAACCAGAATCCCAAGTCAGGCACTGACACGTCAGCCTCAGACAAGCTGAAGTTATTTTCTCTATAGTGCACTTAACAAAGGAAATTTCACAATATATCTTGTGGAAACAATGTCAGTTATACCAGACGCAACTTCAGGGAGACAAAAGGTGCTGTTAGCAACAGGACATAAATCTATTTAAGTGGCAAAGACACAATCAAACCAAGACTGATCTAAGAGAATGGGCCACTCTGAAGGAGACCCTTAGCGTAATATATAGTTAGGTATCTTAGGCTATTTGTTCTTGGGAACAATAAAACTTCACATGTCAATGATGGGGGAAAAAAACAACACTTCCTTTTGACCCAGTAATACCAACCAATCCTCTACGTACCCCTCTCACCTCCCTCTACCAACCCTCTCGTCGCCTCCCTCGACCTACCCCCTCCTCTACCTACCCCCTCCGTCCCCTTCCTCTACCTACCCCAGTCCCCCCCCCCCCCCCCAGACCCTCTCTCTACCTACTCCACCCCCCTCTTCCCCTCCCTCTGCTGTTTTGTCATTTGTAAATTATTACCGAAGTCTGGCTTTGAGAAGTGGCCTGTTAGGCTATGATAAGCCACAGTCATTCAGTGGTAAGCAGTCATATTGTAATGCTTAATGTAATGGATGTCATTTCACACTATCGAGATCTGAACAAAACAATATCATACATTATTAAGAACAACACCAACTGCTAATGGGAATGCTTTAATATTGATTCTCAATGACCTTACCTCCTGAATGCTGTAAAATATTTACATTTGCGAATAATATTGGGTTTCCTTCGCAGTTAGTATAAAATTAGCTATTTTTTAAATCTGGCACAAAATTGCACCTACTTCATCCAAAGCTATTACAACAGAGTTCTGAATTTAGCGCACAGGAGCATGTTTTTTTATTTATTCATTATTTTACCAGGAAGCACCCACTGAGATTTACTGTCTCTTTTTCAATGGAGAGCTGACATATGCAGTTACAGAAATACAATTAGTTTCTGATCTGAGATCGGTTGCAAAAAGGCATCTGTTTTCTACACACTTTTACAGTTTACTCATTACATGACTGACACTCAGATGGCAAAGCAGTGACCTAACACGCTGCATTATTGGAGTAAAATGTGACTCTGTTTGCCCAGAAGAATGCTGTGTGTTCAGTGGAAGTAGCGTTCAAACTTAGCTGCAGCTGACAGCCATTCCTGTGGGCGTTCTGTAAGGATTTAAAGTCAATATTGTGAAATGTAAGAAATGATTTGTGTGGTGAACCTGAACTGAATGTTAAGAGAAATGACTGAATCTCAATTACTTGGTAAGTTCGTAGTGTCTTTGCTACAGATGCGTGTGTGTGCGTGGGTGTGTGCGTGTGTGTGCGTGTGTGTGTGTATAGGCTTGCAGGTATGTGTGTGTGTGTGTGTATGTATGGTGTATTTCTAGTGGAATTCACTGCATATGCACATGTATTAAAGTATTTAATTTGTACTCTGATTATCTGTAGGTCCATATGTCTGTCTGTACCCACATAACTGACAGATTGTCTGTGACTGCGCTGTGTCAGTAGCCTTAATGCTGGCTGCTCTGACTCTGAGGCAGGCTGTTGAGCAGCCTGTGCATTCAGATGGGCTGCCTCCACTCTGGAGCTCACACAGCATCTACCGTTCAGCACGCACTCACACGCATACACACACACGCTCTCTCACACACACACACACACACACACACTCTCACACACACACACGCTCTCACACACACACACACACTCACCCACACACACACTCACACACACACACACACACACACACACGCTCTCACATACACACACACACACACACGCTCACACACACGCTCTACAACACACACACACACACACACACACACCCTCCTCTCACACACACACACACACCTCTCAACACACACACACACACACGTTCCACCACACACACACCCCCACACGCTCCATACACACACAACACACACCTCCTCTCACACACACATACTATATCCCTGCTCTAATTCAGAGCCTTGGCGTGAGTTATGGGGCCGTGTGCTCTTTTCCGATTCAGCTTTTTGGCAGATGTTCCATCGTGAGTCAGTGCATGTTCGCGCACGCGGCATCGCTTTTGTCAAAGGCGATCGTAGCCTCTCCTGCCCTGCGTGGGGGGAATTAATGAGCCCGCTGCCTGCCATGCCCAAACCTGCACACAATAGGCCCGATCTGGTCTTTTTGTGGCCCCCTCCTGTACATGCTACTGTTAGCGGTGTTTACATATTATAATCATTACTCTTTCCATTTGTTATTTTAACTGGAACATATCTGTAGTACTATGAAGAAAAAAAACGCTCTCTGCTGTCCTTTCTTTACATTTCCTTACGATTGCTGTGCACAGAAGTTTGAGCGCATCGTCTTCCAGGGCTCGAGTGAAGCGGTTCACTCGGTCCTCCTCGCACGCCCGCTCGCTGCTCTCTCACCTGCCCCCCCACCCCCACCCACCCCCCCGCACCCCCGCCAAACCCCCGCCCAGGCTTCGCCCAAATTTCGCCACGTTTTAATTTTAAGGGGATTAAAGCGACGGCGGATGTCGCGGCGGATCAGATTATCGTCGTCGGCGACGACGACGGTGGCGCCGCAGTTGCCGAGGGGCCTGGAACGCCGAATCGCTTGCGAGAGAGAGAGAGCGGCTTATTAAAACGCCCGGGCGATCTCGTGCGGATACGCCGGAGCGTGCCCCCCCCCCCACCCCCCCGCTCTGTTACTCCACCACGCAGCTGTCTCTCCGTTGGCTTTTTGGACTCGGCTCGCGGAAGAGACAGGAACGGTTTTAATTAATGCACGCCTGCTAGTGGAAGGAGAACCCAGGTAGCCTAATTACATAAAGAGCTCGTGCTGTCTCCAGCACGCCAAGGTTTCTCACAGGCAGATTCATTGTGTTATTTTTTTTCCACATCAAACACGTTGGCATCTCACTGTATTATTCATTCACTTGGAAGGGATGCGGTCTGAAAAAAATGTTACTACTTACCTACTGCCAACATTCAACACACAAGCCTGCATCTTAAGTTGAATAAGGGGTTAAGCATGCCCCTTGGCACTGTTTGGGCAATAATGAAAAAGAATGGAATGGTTGCAAAGTTGCCAAGGAGACGGCACTAGTGCATATTGACCTCATGCATGGTGAGGAAGATGATGAGGGAGATAAAGAAGAACCCAAGCCTCAAATTCAACCATTAAAATGCCATCTCAATACTGACAGTATCTTTGGAAGGGTTGCAAAAAATAAATATTTTACTGAGAGCACATTCAAAGCCAGCAAAGTTTTTTACTTCTATGCAGGGGCCACTTGGAATCAGCAGTTCAGCGAAAGTGGTTGAAATGCTGAACGGAGTGGATGTGTTGGGTAATTTTAGACCTGTAGAGGTTTTCCTTTGAGCTGCATGGTGGTGGAGATATGATGACTGTAGCAGTTTGATATCACTTCATATTAATTATGTGGTCAACAGCTCTCATCTTCTTCTTCATCATCTTCTTCTTCCCCGAGAGACTGTTGAACTAAGCTGCCAAGTTTAAAGATAACATTCTTTCAATCACTCTGTATAAACATGTGTAACTATTTTTTCAGTTTTTCAAGGTGGCTCCATTGGGCCTTCGATTCATTCAGATTTTCAATCGTTTTTATTCCTGTTTTGGACGTAATCAAGTGCAGACTAGCGTCTAAAAATATGTGCTGTCATGCCTGCCAGATGTCACGGGTACAGACAAAATGCTGGATGCCCATCGACCGGTGCAGTCCCAAAGCACAATGATACCCTGCCAACCGCCACCACCAGCCCCCCCCCCCCTCCCCCCGCCCCCTCCCTGCACTTCTCAGTCTCTCAGAGATTTCCTCCCTGTTTCCTCCCTTCACTCTGTGGCCAAAGCCTTTTTTCTTCTTCACTTCCATCTATTTCTGTAGCCCCTTGCAAACCCTTTAATTAGCCGCGTCTGCTCCCTCCGTTCACCGGATATTGGCACTGTTCACTGTCGCCCCCTGGAGGCCTGACTCAGATGGACGACGGGACCTAAAATTAAACCGCAAATCTGTACCAGTAATTTAAGACAGATCTTTTTTTTTTTTTTTTTTTTTTAAAGCAAATGGCATCTATTAGTGGCCTTTCCCTCATGTTCTCGGTCTGATGTGATCTAGTGTCTTGGAAATTAATATTTTATGGTAAAGAAAGATATATAGATACATTTAGCTGAATTTTAGCTGCCCTGTCTATGCACTGTTCAATAATTCAAAGACAGAAAGGAAATGGTGGGGGGGGGGGGGGTTGGGGGGGGGAATGGCAAAGGTGTTATCAATCATAGATAATCAGTTTAAATCAGCCAACACTCAAGCAGTTATTATTCATAGTTTAAAAGAGACACACGAGAGTCACATTTTCAGAGTACTTTTCATACAACACATGTAGTGTTAATGGCAAATAAATAAACTTGGTAATGGCATGGTAACTGTCATTATGCCCTATCTGGTGGCAGTGGTTTAATGGTAAAATATTACATTGAGGGGGGGCTTGATTGACTCTACAGGGGTTTGGGGCATGATCTCCTGTGAGGGTTTTTCCAAAAAACTCTCTGACATTGATCATTTCTGAGAGTAGAAAATTACTTTATGAAACAATTACATGGATGTACTGAATGCATGCCAAAGCTTATAAAAAATCACTTCCGATAAACATGAAAAATTGAGGCTACATTGCAGAATAATCAGATTAAACCAAGGAACAATTCAAGTGAGACAAAACATGAAGTATTACAGCAGATATTAGATGTATGCTGTCAAATTAAATGCGGAGGCAAACACTGGCACTTGTTGGGAATAATTCAGCAATCGCCAGCGGCATGTGACACGTGTAGATCTTATCTCGTCGAATAAATTAAAAGGGACACTGCTTATTTTGAATTCTAAACATCCTGAGTTTAATTAACAGTCATTAATGAACCTGCACAACTGGTGCTTGAAACAAGTGTTCTGTAAAAGGTCATAATGTTCTTAGAGGCTTTAAATTAACATTACATTGCATTTATTTGGCAGGCGCTTTTATCGAAAGCGACGTACATGGATGTCCCCAAGGGAAAAGAGTTTTATTTGAGTACACAGAGAATGCACTGAGTTAATGAGCAGTCCACGACACTTTATATTTCTTAGTTCAGAGTGTCCTCTTCAACTTTTACAAAGGCTGTTCCCTTTTGAGAACCCGCAGATTGACTGCAAACTGTTGAAATGGTGTTGGCTGATGGTTTTTTTTGTGTGAGTGTGTGTGTGTGTTTGTGAATGAACTGTGTTTTTGTGTTTTTGTTGGGTAGTGAATAGTGATTATTTGTGCGTTTGTGGATGAACTGTGTTCTTATCAGGTAGTGTATTGTTTTTTCTTTGTGTGTGTTGGTGGACGAACTGTGTTTTCGTATTCTTTTCGGGTAGTGAATTGTGTTTGTTTTTGTCGGGTAGTAAGTTGTGTTTATTTGTGTGTTTGTATTTCCCCAGGCCTGCGTAGCAGTTACTCCTGCACGGTGTGTCATGTGATCCTGAACTCGATCGAACAGTACCACGCACACCTCCAAGGCTCCAAGCACCAAAACAAGTGAGTGACCCCACCAGCAGCCTCCCACCTGTTTCAGTCAGGAACTGTCCTGTTTCACTTCATTACGCTCCTATTTCTATGTACCTGGATACACTGACGTGATACAATAGTAATCCAATCCCGTTTGCTGAGCCCTGTGCTGTGAATCTCACCAAAAAACTCTGCAGTGGCTTTTAAACGCAGTGAGCTCTATGCTCTTTGAAACTGTTTCAAGCCAAAGTGTAATCTTGCAAGCCTGCCAGCTTGTGCCATACAGCCACTACAGATGATTCAAAATGCTGCTTCCCAACTCATATTCATCCTTCCCAATTTCACCCACGTCACTCCTCTGCTGAGGTCACTCCACTGGCTACCGGTCACTGCCAGGATCAGGTTCAAAGTCCTTACTTAGCATGATTAAATTAGGCTTTTGGGTTGTTGGAAAGATATTTATGGTAGATGTTATTTCATGACCTGTTTATTTTAATACACAGATCCTTCGTAGAGTATGACTGATGCGGACACCATCCTATTGTATTTTAAAAAGCAGACTCCTAAAAAGTGTTCAGTTGTCAGGCTTAGCCCCAAGCGAAATCGTCAGACCCTTACAACTTGTGCCACAATCGGTAAGGCGGCAGACTTCAGAAGCCACACTACAAGTCCTTCCGTTTGATTGCTGGCCAGAAGTCCTTCTGATCTGTGATCCCTTCTCTGTCTGTTACCCTCTCTGCTCCCTCCCATCTGAATAAAGCTAAATAAATAATAAAAATAGAAAAGGACGGTAGCGGGAGGCTGTGTGTGTGTGTGTGTGTGTGTGTGTGTGTGTGTGTGTGTGTGTGTGTGTGTGTGTGTGTGAGAGTGTGTGAGTGTGAGTGTGAGTGTGAGTGTGAGTGTGAGTGTGAGTGTGAGTGTGAGTGTGAGTGTGAGTGTGAGTGTGAGTGTGAGTGTCCGCGTCCGCGTGTCGCACTCCTTTCCCTCAGCAGTGAGTGCAAGTTTCCTTTCAGAGCGCGTCTGCCGTTAGCTCGTCTGCCGTTAGCACGTATAGCTGGATGTATAATTGAAAGGAGCCCAGAAGGTGTGACTGACTGAAGCAGCGCCGCTGGGCTGAGTGTGGAGGAGCAGCGGGAGGCACTGGTGCGCACGGGCTCACCCGCCATTACCGCCACGCAGGACCCGTGGTGCGAGCGCGCCGCGCGCCAGGGGGTTCTGGGAACGGGGGGGGGGGGGGGGGGTTTGTGTGAAGCGCTGCGCTTTTCAAGGTGCTGGGGAATCTCAGTCGGGTGCTATGCTGTTAGAGCCTGGGTTTTCGACGGGGGGTGTCCTTGAAGCTACTGTAGGGGGTCCCTGGCCAGACTTGATATGCACTGATTGTTCAAATATTTGGAAAAATATTTCGAAATATGGCTACACTCGGTTCCCTGGTCCTCAATGCCCTGATTCTGCGTTAGCTATACTCTGTAACCTGGTCCTGAGTACCCTGGTCCAACGTTAGCTATACTCTGTAACCTGGTCCTGAGTACCCTTGTTCTCTGGGATAGCCGGTATCTTTTTTGCTCTTTTAACGTCCCTGTTGACTTGTATCCAGCTGTATTACTATTCATCACAGTGTTTCCACAGCACCATTGTTGCTAATTGAATGAGTTGGGAGCTGCATAAATCAAGCGAGCTTTGTATACGGTAGCAATGTAAATTAGGCCGTGCCCAAACAGATTTACAGTACAATATTGTTACAATAACAAACATTCTTGCGTGGTTTTAACGGCTCCATAGCAGCTGCTGCCTAATTTTGCCGTGCCGCTGAGGGGGAAGGGGTGGGGGGATCCGTGAGTAACGGGCGGAATCCGAAAAGGTGAGCGGCGTGGTTACGGGTGCAGCCGACGGGTCCCTGCGCAGACGGTGGGATGGTACCTCGACAAAAGCTGTGCGGCCAGAGGGGGAAATGCATGCTGGGATTAGACAGCCCCCGGGGAAGCGCTTTCTCCCGCGCACACGCACGCACAGGGACACAGCGACTCGAGTACGTTTCTGAGTGAACTGGTCCTGGCCCGCTCTCCTCTGCGTGCTCTCCTCTGCGCGAGAGATCGCTCAGATCAGACAGCGCTGGAGAACCGGGTCACCGAAAAGACCTCTTCCACCAGACCTGTCTTTCTCTGTCCTGGTTGATTGTGGGTGCTGGTGTCCTGTCTGATTGGATGTGTGGGTGCTGGTGTCCTGTCTGATTGGTTGTGTGGGTGCTGGTGTCCTGTCTGATTGGATGTGTGGGTGCTGGTGTCCTGTCTGATTGGATGTGTGGGTGCTGGTGTCCAGGCTGATTGGATGTGTGGGTGCTGGTGTCCAGGCTGATTGGTTGTGTGGGTGCTGGTGTCCTGTCTGATTGGTTGTGTGGGTGCTGATGTCCTGGCTGATTGGTTGTGTGGGTGCTGGTGTCCTGTCTGATTGGTTGTGTGGGTGCTGATGTCCTGGCTGGTGTGGGTGCGTTGGCGAAGGTCACTGGGCTGCTGAAACCATTCGGGCGAGCACTCTCCACTCTTCCTCCCTCTCTCCGCTCCCCCCCCCCCACCCCCACCCCCACCCCCCCAGGCTGTTATCTCCCCTCCTATTCCAGGAGCCGGAGTCTGGCCCGGTGTGATTAGGGGGCCGCTATCAGGGGAAAGGGAAAATGAGGAGTTTCCCCCGAGGCCGGTAGATCAGTCCTGAGAGGTTCATGGGCTCTGACCCGCGCTCTGTTTCCCTGTCAGCGCCCCGCGTGGGTTTTACTGCACACCGCCACACCGCCATACCGCCACCGTACCGCCATACCGCCATACCGCCGCTGCCGTCGACGCTGCGGCGCTCGGGCTGGATAAGGAAGTGATTTAGTGCCGGGCCGGGGCGGCACAGAACTGCTGACAGTGGAGCGTTTTACTGCAAATTGCTCAGATGGGGGGGAATGGCAGGAGTGTGGAGGAGCGCTTGCCGGTTTTTGGGCTTCCGGAAACTTCTGACCATGAGGGGGTGGTGGGGTGTGGGGGGCCGGAGGGGTGGTGCAGACTGGAAAACACCAGAGCCCCCCCCCCACACCTGTCCCGTGGACCTGGTCGATGAAATGACACCAGGAATGGGCAGTATTGAAAATGTACAATTGTTTTGATTGTAGTTCATGGATTTATTTATTTTGTGGTAATTTGTGTTAGTTTGTTCCAGTTCATTTCAGTGTAGTCTGATGCGTTAGGCGTTCCTTGGTGTTTCTGAGTGGCCTCAGATTGAGGAGGATTAAGGAGGAGGTAGGGCGGAGTGGCCCAGTGCAGTCTGGCATTAGTCTAGCCTTGCCTGCTCAGGAGGAGGCTCACAGGGATGGTGCAGGGGGAAATTCCAGAAATTGCCTCTATCGATCAAACAATGTGATGTAATCAAAGCATCAAAGCTACCCACTGTCCTCTTTAGATCTCCTTGCCATGGTATCGATCCCTGGGGCTGCCTGGAACAAGATGGGAGGTGGGGGGATGGGGGGGTGTTCCGGTTCAGTGCCCTCTGCCCAGCCAAATAATCACTTCCATGCGCTCTTATTATGATGACCAGGCCTCTGGGGACTGTGTAAGGTTCAGAGGTAGGTTTGAGGCCTCCCCACTTCATAATAAGAGCACGTGTGGGTGGAACCATGCCAACAGGCCCAGAGGGACTGGGTGAAATGGCTGCAGCGGTCCCACGTACACAGGGAACCACCTGCAGGGGCATGGTTTCGTCTCCCCAGTACAGGCACTGAATATTTACAGCCTCTGGGATGTGGAGTTTAGTTTAAAAAAAAATATTGTCTCTGTCTGGGGTTTGTAATCACATGAATAATCTTCAGTTGAAAACAACAGCAGGAGATATGTCCTCGGGGAAAGGCAGGTGTGAATTTGATGCTTGGTAGTGTTGCTTTCCTGTTAAAATATAAAAAATTTAAAAACACAATCATACAGTTTTTACTCTTCACTGGAAAGAAAAAAAACTCCAGGCTGAAAATGTGGAGAATGATAAACTAAGAATATTGCTCATTTGGTTCCTCATTCAAAATTTACACTCTTGCTTTGTTGTTCACACCAGAGGCCTTTGTTTAAAAACAGTGCATTGTGGGATTGCTAGTTCTCTGGCTCCAAAGGTTCTATTCTTTCAAGTCCGCAATCATTAAAACCATTGCTTTGATACCAAAATGTGCTACACCCCATTTTAAAAGTTGTCCAACAATCCCATAGTGCATTGGTCTGTTGTGTTTTAAAAATAAAGTCTGAAGAACAAAGTCCTAAGCCTTTTAAAACAGGAATAATAAAAAGTTTGCTATTTCGAAACTAGAGAAAAAATGAGCTATTCTTCATATATCATGCTCTGCATTTTGAGTTTGTTTTTTCTCTAGTGGGAATTCCTTTAATAATTAGACCATGAAGCCAGACTGAGAATGCATCCGGTGTCCAACACTGTCTGCAGTTGTGTGATTAGTAATTTTTTGTGTCGTTTTGATTAATTGGCGAGTTCACTCTTTGTGCTGTGGTGCATTAAACCCCGGCTGAGGTAAGCAGGCGGTAAACGCCGCAGGCAGGCAGGACACAAGCAGTGTCTCCCTTCCCCATAAGACACTGGCGTAATATTTCATATAGTAATGGAATTATTCACGATCCTGAACGCGCGGAGAAGAAAGCGTAGACAGTGTAGAGTTTCTCCAGGCGAGAGCGCGGAGCTAGAGAAGAGGCACCGGTGGGTATTGTTACAGGAATGAGGAGCCCCCCCCCCCCCCCCAGAACAGGGGAATGAGCACCGGGTCAAGCACTGGCTCCAGCGAGCAGATTTACTTGGGAGCTGACATCCTGGCTGCAGTCACTCAGCTTAGCCCCCAGTGCAGGGATTCTGCTCTGTGAACACAAAGCTGACTGCGGCCACCTGAGTTTATTTAACCTGACAGTTTAAACAGAGTTTAGTTTAACCTGAGTTTATTTAGCCTAACTGTTTAACCTGAGTTTAGTTTAACCTGACAGTCTAACCTGAGTTTATTTAACCTGACAGTTTAAACTGAGTTTAGTTTAACCTGACAGTTTAACCTGACTTTAGTTTAACCTGACAGTGTAACGTGAGTTTAGTTTAGCCTGATAGTTTAAATGGAGTTTAGTTTAACCTGACAGTGTAACCTGACTTTAGTTTAACCTGATAGTTTAAATGGAGTTTAGTTTAACCTGACAGTGTAAACTGACTTTAGTTTAACCTGAGTTTAGTTTAACCTGACCATTTAACCAGACTTTAGTTTAACTCTTTTTCAAGCATACATCACAAACTTGTAACCTCTAAATTGCTTGTTACCCAGTAACTTACCCATCACCACGTTCCCCATGATTATATAAATCACA
The DNA here is from genome assembly GCF_018555375.3 of Anguilla rostrata. Lineage (NCBI taxonomy): Eukaryota > Metazoa > Chordata > Actinopteri > Anguilliformes > Anguillidae > Anguilla > Anguilla rostrata. The sequence continues at coordinate 3,455,702 of NC_057950.1, read as the reverse complement.
GCATGGTGTACATATCAGGAACACAGCAGTCCTGAGGTGATGATTTAGCCCCAGGAAAAAGCCTCAAGCTCCCTCTGCCCTCCAGGCTTGCCATCTATTGTTGCATGCATATGCCGTGTCATGATTTATATCTACATAATCCATAAATAAATCGTGTAACTTATGCATTTATGACATTATTGCATTATTGCTGCCTCTGCAGCTTTAAACGCTTGCCTATTTGCTCTTTGTAAGCAATATTGAAGTGGTTGCAGTGTCTTGCCCAAGGTTAAAAGAGTCAACTGTTCCAAATGCAAGTCAGACCCTCTTGTATTATTATCTCAAGAGCTGTACGGACTACACCACATGCTGTTCAAATGATAGTGTACAAAAATTCCCACAGAGCAGTTTAGATTGTATAGCTTCTACTGCCTGCTGTTCCCTCTCTCTCTCTCTCTCTCTCTCTTTCCCCTCTCTCTCTCTCTCTTCCTCTCACTCTCTCTCCCTGTTCTCAGTCTTATTTTGGAGGTGTCGGGGTGGTGACGCCCTGCTTTAAAAATCGTGCCTTATTGGAACGGTCATTCCTTAGCCCTCTAAGCTGTTCGATCACAAATATGTGATCAGAGTGTTCTTAGCTGAACATTCTAATGCTGATGTCACAATCACTGCTGGTAATTGAAAACAATGATGTTCTAGAACACTGACTTAGAATGTTGGGGGGGGGAGGGGGGGAACATTCCAAAGAACCTGCTCTTCAAAGGATTGAATAACACTGCATCCATGCCTTCCTCCTACTCTGGCTGCTGTTGGCCTGCATCCGCGTTCAGACTGCCGATTGGGTCCCACGCGGCAATGTTTGGCAGGGCCAGGCGTTAGGAGTAGCGAGGGGTGGTTTGCCCTTCTCTTTATTCATAAAGATTTCAGCAGCCAGCACTGTGGGGGTGGGGGGGGGATGTCTCTGATCAGGAACAGAGAAGTACAACCTTCAGCACAGCATCCGCAATCCTCCATCCCCCACCCCCCACCTCCCACCTCCTCCGTCTCAAAAGCACAACCTCTGTCCTCCACTAGCTCAGGGTGGTTGCCAAGGTGACCGTTACTCACAGTCGAGTTGGTTTGAGGGGTTGGGGGGATGGGGATTGGGGGGGGGTTTGTTTGGCCTTCAAAGGTCAGTTGACGCTCGCCATCTGCACCGCTCCCAGCAGCGAGCACGACGCGCGTCCCACTGCAGGATCTGGCAACCTCTCTGCAGCCGTCTGCAGCCTCTCTGCGGTCCGGTCTTAGAGGGCCACGGGGAGCGCTGGTTCCGCTAGCTCTTCAGTGCTTCAGGCTCGTGGGCTGGGCTTGAGCGTCTCCACTGCCACCGTGGCAACAAGCAGAGCAATTCAGTGCCATACACCTGCCCAATTTTTTACAATGGAACCAAATTTCTTTTATTTAAAAAAATTTTTTTTTTTACAAACTTCTGCAAACTGCCTTCTACAAATCTAACCGATGTCTTAAGCTGGTCTGTCCCTGTCATGACTATCACTGCTCCAGTGAATACTGACTGTAGAGCCTGAAGTGTATCTAAATCTCACGGTCTGTCTGGCTGTCTGGGCTCCAGGTTAACTCACCTCTCTTGGTTTCTTGCTGACTTGAGGTGGAAACTGAGACCGGCAGACCGTGTGGCCCTCCAGGACCTCGTCCAAAACACACACCTTATTACACACACACACACACACCTTAATACACACACACACACACACCTCTTATTTTCATAAAACAGTCACACCTTATTGCAACTCTTATTTTCATAAAACAATCACACTTTAACAACTCTTATTTTCATAAAACAATCACACCTTATTAGAGCTCTTATTTTCATAAAACAACCACACCTTATTACAACTCTTTTTTCATAAAACAATCACACCTTATTACTGCTCTTATTTTCATAAAACAATCACACCTTATTAGAGCTATTATTTTCATAAAACAATCACACCTTATTAGAGTTGTTATTTTAATAAAACAACCACACCTTATTACAACTATTATTTTCATAAAACAATCACACCTTATTACTGCTCTTATTTTCATAAACACACTTATACAAATCTTATTTTAGTCTGCTGCCCTCGTGATCCTATTATCCAGCAGAATTTCAGCAGAGTCAAAGCCCCATTGAAATTGCATTAAGTAGCATACCCATTATTATATATTATAAAATAATACCAAAAGTTTTTAAAGAACTTTTAAGTCAGTTTTCATTATTGTCATAATCTGCTCAGTCAGGGCATCAAGACTAATCCTGCTTGTTTGATTCAATAAGAATTATTGTCACCTGTTAGGTTTTATAATGTTGCCATAGTTTTCCCTTTTTGCTCTGTCTTAGAGTGTTCTGTCTAGTGGCTAATGTCTTGAGCTGGTATGTTTCTTGCTCCAATCATAATGAATTTTTGTCACCTGTTCTAGTTGCTGTATAATTAGTTGCCAATATCCTTTGCTTGTCTAAAGTGTTTGTCAATTGATTAGGATTGATGCTTGTATTGTTTTTCTGCCCAAAACCCCCCCCCCCCCCCTGCCCCCGCCCCAAGGCCAGCCAGAGAAACGGATTTGTCCATGCATGTGTGTATTTCTCATCATGTGGTAATTATTGGGGGGCGTACATGTAACCCTGTCAGGGGTCCCCGTGGATGTGAAACTGGGTATGGGTGAGGGTGACCCTGAGATACCTCTCTGCAGTGGCCCCCCCCCCCCCCCCCCCCCCCCTAGCTCTGTGCTGCCAGGCCCTCCCTGCTCAGCCCTGCAGGGGCAATTTGTACCTGTAACTCCCACCTATCAATACAATATCAATTCCTCTAAAAGTAGCAGGACAGTCGTTTGTTTTCCTGTCAGGGGCTATCGAGCGCTTGTGGTCTTTTTCTGGTTCAGCCTGTCAGTGTGGCCTTCGCTAAATAGAGATGGAGAAGAGGAGAGACAAGGCAAGACTGATAGCATTGGCTGCCGAGCGTCACATGGACACCTCCATCCATTCTGTCCGTCAATTCTCAAGAAGGCTACCGCACTGGAACCATGACGACCAATTGAAAATAAGCCAACTGCAAATCACGTGTAATTCTGGCTGCCCTATTTGGAGTACAGATCTTTGACTGCTGGATTCACTTCTCATAGCTAGCTGTGCTATTCGTTAGATATGTGAGATATGGATGGAAAAAATTTACCACAGTCATAATTATGTTCTTGACTGTAATTTTAAAAACTGTTAAAAGTAGTTTTTATTACTGAAACTGGTTTTATTTTGGGAATGCTATTTATACTGCAGAGTAAATTTTTAAAGAAGGTTGTGAGAGACTTACTGTGAAAGCATTGCATTAATTAGGAGGCTTCTGGACTATTTAAAGACATGACTGTTCACACTTCATTTAAAAGCCTTCCAATTAAGCAGAGCTCTACTTCGCCTGAGGTAAAATGTTTTGTGTTTTATACATTTTACACCTTAATGCTGTAATATAGAGTACATAAAGTATCCATACGCAGATAATTACATATGCGGACTAAAATATTATCATGTGATGTGTACTGAGCTTGTAAAAATGTTTTTTTCACAGTATTAAAACTGTGGAGGCATTCAGTTTTTATTAGTCAGTGTCACTTTGACAAACCTACAATGACAATTACCTGGAAATGTATCATATACAGTCAATATATTCCGAAATTTAAAGCCAGAACACATCATTTTCACATTTGGACTGAATACCCATGCCATGGGTTTCTTTATGTAAAATCCTTAATTTAACCTAGGAAGGACCATTAAGAACATGTTTCTCTTTGTCAAAGATACCCTGGGAAAGAGAGAGCAGTTGAGAAAGTGGGGAGTCGGAGAGAGAGAATGGTAAATGGACTGCATTTATTAGCGTTTACCAGCGTTACTGAGCTCATCGCCAGGCTGGTAGAGAACGTAGCCTGGGCAATGGGTTAAGGGCCTCGCTCAAGGGCCCAATGGCAGAGTTCTTTCTCGTAGGGTCCCAAGTTCCCCAATCTCTCCAGGTACAAGTCAGCATCCCTGTATGCCCGCCAGGGGCTCAAACCAGCAACTCCACTACCCTGTCCCTATTACTGTGTGGCTGAGGTGTCTGGAGACTGTCTGGTGATTAACTGTTCTCTAAATGATTAAGAGTGAGTCCACTGACAGGCATGCATCAGGAGCTCTGACTGACTTTTTGTTTTTTTCTTTTCCCAGCTTGAAGCAGCACCAGCAGTAAAGATCAAGTGGGAAAACTGGTGGAGGCTCTTCCAGTGAGGCCTGGAGGATCATCGAAGGAGTTCGTTGGGTGCTTTCGGACACGCCCACTATGATGTCACAAAGGTCGTCCCTGATGCCTCTGAACTTCTCGCTCAGCCTTCCGTGTCTGTTTCTACGACAACAGGCGGCAGCATCAACAGGCTTTCCGGAATGTTGAGGTGCTGCTAGGGGGAAGAAAAAAAAATGATGGCCCTTATGTGACTGCAGTCCTTAATTGATGTCATTCGTGTTACCAAAAAAAAAAAAAACTTTGAGAATAATGATAGTCATAGGAACACGTAGAAGCCAGCCTGGAGTGGCTGGTGGTGGTGTTGTGTGAGTGTTTTTAACAGGTCCGTCAGTAATCTGCACTCTGTGGACGGTGGTTTCACGTGCAAATGTTTGGCTCAGGTTCAGTCGCAGAGACTGGGATTTTGGCGCAAAGTGGAAGTGCACCATTTTCAAACCCTGCGGTGTTCTTCGGTGTATGCTGACCTTTCAGAACGCCTGCTTGCCTGCCACGTATCAGCTCAGCTCACAGAGCAGAACCTGCTTCACCTTTCCTGCATTTCTCTGCCCAGTTTGACCTCTGACCCCCAGCCTACAGCCACCCTGGACACCTCATCCGGAGCCGTGACCAATCAGAGGCCTCTCCTGCGGCTTCTTCCCGCTGACTGCAGCTCACAACCAGGCGATAAGCGCTCCTGAAGTTCTGCAGATCGCTGACTGAAGTGGAGCTTGATGTCATGTAAAAAAAAAAAAATTATTATTTTTTTTTAAAGCCTGGTGGGTATTATTTTGCCGGAAAAAAAAATCCCAGTCCATTTTTGTTTGCTCGTTGCTAGACAGCATGTCACAGGAGCTTGCGTTGCAAATGAGAAATTCATCGTTTTTGTGCAGGGAAGCAGTATTGTGCAAATAGTCTCTTGCCGAGAATGTCCCATCAAAACGATACACTTTGCGCAGTGTGAAATGCTGCAGCTGTCAAGAATCAGCATATTCATGCCCCTGGTTTTTAATTAAGTGAAATAATCTGTACATACGCCTTGAAAATGATCCGACTTGCCAAAGCTCAAAGCGAGGACACAAAAATAATGCCTGACACTACGTACAAATCTTTCCGCTCATCATAATTAATGCTTAGTTGGTGTTTTTTTTTTTTTTTTTTAGATGAAGTTCACAATATCCAGTGTGATATGGAAGAGATGAATAATAAATTGATATTACTTTGTGTGATTGGACAGAATGCATCTCCGGAGTTTAAATGTAAACCTATGAGGAAAAAGGCAAAAGGACTGCATTTAAAAGAGATAGATTTATTTATTTGTTTATTTATTTGTTAGTTTATTTATTTATTAAATTAGCAGGGGCCATGTACAATAGCCATCATTTTTACTGGTATATCTGTAAAAACTTGGCGGAGTTAGCAAACGCGCTACTTTTCATTTGCAGTCGCTGACGCCATACTGCAGCACATTTAGTGTGCGTTCATAAACGCGTTTAATTTGTGCGAACAGCTGTGCTTCCTGGAGCTCCCCCGCACTGAGGGACGACTGTTTTATGAATTATAAATACGCATCGCAGAGGAGGGGTACGGTTTATGCAAACACACGTCTAACCGCCTCGCCAGTCACTTTTTAATAAGTCTCAGCGGTGAAAAGAAATGCTTTGTTTGAGATGAGCAATGCACAATTGAGTATGCACAATTATGACTGTAAAAACTTATGTTTTTCACTTGTGGTTGTAAAACCGAGGTGTTAAAATGCACAGTAAAATGCTCAGTGTTAAATTAAATTGTGCAGTACGGCTAACCAAACAACTTTGCTGACACACGTTGCCATTTCAAATCAGTCTGCTCCTGTGGGAATCTTCATTTCGTTCCGATGCTTTCAATGCTTTTATAAATCAGCGGTGAATTTACTGTCTGACCTTTAATCCCGACCCTTTACAGCCTGACCCCATGTAAATGCGTCTGCCTACAGAACACAAATACTGTATCATTTGTTTAAAATAATGGTCGCTGGTCAAGCAAGGGTATTCATGAAAATAAGTAAATAATTATATATGAAGGGCTTATTTAGTTGGAATTGTGTATTACTATGCCGTGGGTTTTTAAGTGAAGTTTAAAATGAGGTTGGAAACGTAAGGTACAGATTGTACTGTGCACATTTGTAAATTCACTCAATATATATTTTCTCTTTGAAAATTAAAACTTTGTCTATTGCCTTTTTTTTTTTTTTGGTCCTTCAGCGAAAGTGCTTCGGTCGAATTTTAAAGTCAAGTTGTGTATCTTGAGCCATTGACAGTCTCTCTTTGATATTTTCAAAGGCTTGTGGGTAGCTTGTGATTGCTGGGATGTCCATCACAACCCCAAGGGTTCAGTTCACACAAGGGAAGATGGCAGCATTCAGAAGACAGCTGCACAAAAATGTTTTGATGATGTCATCAAGAGTGGACACAGATTCAGGAAGAAGGTAACACAAGGAACCTAGTGGTTTTCTCTGCACGGAGGAGCCCTGTTTAAAAATAAAAATAAAATAAAATAAGGTTTTGCAATGATCAACACATTTCTGTTCTGCAGAGAGAAAGCTGCCATAATCCAAACCTGCGTTACGGCCTGGTCAGGTCACAAGGTGATGTGTCTGCTCTCCCCAATCAAGTTTTAGTAGAGCGAGGTGACCTACTCTAATTGATTAATACAGATGTGAATGTGACCTGTGACCTCACATACGTTATTGGAAGGCTTTTAAAGATTTTTTGTTCACTCCCTGGCAGGTGTAGGTCGTAGTGTGCAGTTGGCCATCTATGACTTCACTCAGAGTATTGTTGGTAGGGTGTGTGGTAGGCTTCCTGGACACGGTATGCACAGCTGGAATAGAACCAGGGTGGTGCATGTCATATTTTGTGCAGATGGTGTATCATGAACTGTGGTTGTCAGAAGACAAAAGATGATGTCTAATGTGAAATGGAAAACAAAAAAGGCCAATTCCATGTGCAGGCCCACCGCGTGTCTTGCTCGTGTCCGGGACAAGATGATCTCAAAAGGCCATAATGCTGAGTGCTGTTACCGTGGAGATGAAGAGGCGCTTGCTCGGTCAGGAGTTACACACCGCGTTTGGTCATCTACACCTGCACAGGATCTCCAGGTACGCCTCCTTTTCACTGCCTTTTCAAACCCCCAGGTGGGTCACTGCTGATGGTTCAAGTGAACGGTTTTGGTCCTGCCTCAACATGTTCAAGTAATGAACAAAAACATATATATATATTCTCAGCAATATCATGTTCATGACAAGAGCATGGGCTACCAGCTAAGGCGTATTATGATAATGCCATTTGTTGACTGCTCACAAACCAGTTTTATTCCTTCGTTCGACAGACAGCAGGGTTGCCTGTGCTCAGTGCTGAGCGAGCTGTTTCCACAGTATATTCACTCATAGCGAAGTTGCATTGCACTTTGTTTTGGTGACTCCACTTAAACTTGCCTCTACGCTTTTGATTGTGTTTGTTTCTATTGTCCTGCCCCATTGACTGAAAGCTAAATCGTGCTGTGCTAGCATAGTTTTATCGCATAATTTTAAAAAGAAACTTATTAATTCAAAATTGGTTGTGCTGATTTGCCCAATAAAATGTATCTGTGCCAGCTTTTAGAAGATGGGACTTGATCTCTGTTGTTGAAGTACTTTCTCACGGTTGATTTAACACTGAGTGGGGGAACAGTATTCCCGTGCAAGCAGATAATGAACAGTCAGAGTCACCGCCATTTAAAACTCACAGACCTCTCAGAAGGTTTAAAATGACACTGAAGATCACCCGCTAAATACGTAATGAGATGCTGAAGGAAACACTAAATATTCAAGACTCTCTAAACCCAAAAAAAAAAAAATAAAACACTTTGGTGACACAATCTGTGCCCTTCCAAAATGACTTGAAGAATCCCAGCTCATTTCGTCTCCTCTCCCCGATCCAGCTTCAGCAGAGCGAGGTGACCTACTGTAAGTGATTAATACAGATGTCACCTCCATTGCTTATTATTGCTGTCGAGCTAATACAGTTTCTCTCCCCCCGGGATGGAGAGAAGACGGAAAATCACATCAGAAAGCGTGATCAAAGCAGCGGGGGAGGAAGAGTCGGTGGCCGTAACTCACACACTTTCTTTTGTTTTTCCTGCCTGAAGTTCAGTGAAAGAGGCCGTTGTTATGGAGACACAATGAAACGGCAAATTTTTCCCGCTGATAAGTGGAAAAACGAGTGCGGGGAAAAAGAATCGCATAATTTCACCTCAGCGAAATTGGATCCGTGAGACTCCCAGCGTTCCTGAGAGAAATGACCTTTTCCGCTTCTACTCGTCTTTGGGTGCGTGTGTGTGTGTGTGTGTGGACACTTATTACTATCTTTGTGAGAACCAAATGTCCCCACAAGGATAGAAAATTACGCAAGGTGGGGACCTTTTGCTGGCCCCCACAAGTTCAAGAGGCTGTTTTAGGGTTAGTGTTAGGGTTACAATTAGGTTAAGGTTAGGGTTAAGGTTAGTGGTTGGGGTTAGGGTTAGAGGTTATGGAATGAATGTAGTCAATGGGAAGCCCTCACAAGTATAGCAATAAATTATTGTGTGTGTGTGTGTGTGTGTGTGTGTGTGTGTGTGTTAGCCAGCAATGACCCGCAGAGCAGTGAATTTTTCACTGAGCTTGGAGTTCTTGACATTGATTAAGTGACATATTGTGCACAGATTGAATGTGTCTTTATGCCGTGTGTGTGTGTGTGGATGTCGTGGGGGGAAAAAATAAAATAAAATGTTGCAACTTCAATTCAGTCACGACTAGATCTCTTACACCTTTAATTTCGTTCCATTGTTATTTGATTTCCCATATAAGTCCAAAAAAAAAACGATGCGCTAACCAGATTTATTTTTTAAAAATCAATGAGTATAAGACTAAATCCCAAAACTCAGTGAGAAGAAGCACCAGGCTCAAATAATTAAGCACTTTGTAACTTTGTTGGCAGTCCAAGCACATATCCAATTTCTCCATCTCTGATTGCCTGAGACGTAGTTTCTTGTGAAGAAAGCGAAAATTTATTTAAATAGTTAACTGGTAGTGCAAAGTACATACAGAATTCTCTTCTCTTTGAAATTGGAAGTTAGAATCCATTGCTAATTCATTTGCTGTAGCTTTTATGTTTGGCAAGTTGAAGGGAAATGCGATTTGTAGATGTCAGGGGCATTGCGCTGCAGTAAGAGCAGAGC